>NC_072734.1:118595743-118807974 GCF_026930045.1 Uloborus diversus | reverse complement strand
ATCAAGATGGCTGCTTCTGTGTCAAGGGTTATGCTTCGAGCTCCTGGTATTTTAACATTCTTTTTGTTTAGAAACTGATTATTGTTTGACCACACGAAGAAAATTGTACTTTTGATCTTGTTCCATGTGATAAATTTGGAATATTTGTATGAGAGCTTTAAACTATGAGGTAAATGTGCCCGTTCAAACATATGATACTGATAAGAGAAACTAAAACCGGTGAAGGGCAATCTAATTGTACATACTTTTGAATGATAAAATTTCAGGTTAGTTTTTCGTGATTATGCTCGGAACCGAAATATAATCAAAAGTTTCAGGATAGTACCTTTCCATGATGATATGTACTCCGTGAAAACGTTTTAAACAACTAGTAGTGACCTACATTTATTATTTTTAATGTTTACGTTGTTTGAAACCTCGAAAGTAAACCTTCAATGCATCAAATCATTTATGGATTAAGTTTAAAGTTCAATAGATAATTAATTGTCACAACAACAATTAAATGTTTTCACTGACCTCAATTTTTCCAAACTTAAAATTAGATTAATATTTTTGTTAATAATGGAAATAAAAAGCTTTCTATTAGCATCAATATTTTTGCAGATGATTTCAAAATGATGGGGGTTTTTGGCAACCAAAAAAAAAGTTAAACAGCTTTTTAAAATAATTTAGATCAGATTTTTTAAGGGAACGAGGTAATCATTCAGTGTTGAAAAAGCCAAGTGCTTTGTTTTTGTTTAAGTCGTAGAAAGCTGAACTTTTTTTACAGGGATCCATTGGGTCTATCAAGAAGAAGCAGTTGTTGATCTGAATGTCTTAATCAGTCTGGACTTTTTAAGTCCGTAGCAAAGGTGCTCACAACGTGTCATTTAGCAAATTGCTGGAGTTGTTTTAGGAAGTGTTTTCAGGGGTACAGTGAAGGAAGTAGGGGTTTTAACTTGGAATGCACCGAATATACTGTGGTTGGTTATTTTCTATACTGCAGTAACATGTGTAACAACTGAAAACTAAAGTTGCCATTACAATTTTTTTTAAAAATTAATTATTAAACAACTGAGGATAATTATCTTCTGCATGTAATTGTTTTATAAAAGGATGTAAAGTAAAATATCATTAACGAAAGCTTAATTTTTTTTTTCAGCCAAGCTAATAAAACAGAACTTTGAAAAGGAAAAAATGGTTAAAAATGATACACACATTGTGGAATCACCCATTAAATAATTATTTTTTAAAAAATCATAGAAATCTACCATCCAAATAAAATGTCATCAAAGATTGTATTAATTTAAAAAATCCCAACCAAGTGAATATATAAAGTTATCAATTAAAAAGGAAATATGATAAAAATAAATTAAAGCACCAGAAGCAAACATGGCTACAGCATAAATGCTATTTCTCTGTTTGCACCAATTTAGAAAGTTAACAAGTCCCCAAGTACTAACAACTGCAAGTAGACAAAACAACTGCAGTAGGTACCTGTAATAGAGAATAGGATTCTCCAGTTTTAAAAAAAGTACATTATAAAAATGCTCTAAAAATTTCCCAGCCAAAGTAGTTACTAAAATTTGAGGTAATCAATAGCTTTTATGGAAAACTTTAAGATTGTTTTTTCGCTGTAATCTGAACTACCATAACCCATAGAGCAATTTACTCTAGCTGATTTATGCTATTTTCATCATGTGGTACTTCTAAGTGAAGAAAAGTGAGTGTAAAAATAGGGTCTTTAATTCCTCAATTCATAAATATTCTATTCTTAAAAAAATGTTGACTTTTTCAACTAAGAAGAAAACATAAATAATTTTCTTTCTTTAAAAAAAAAAGAAGCCCCTAAGAAAAAAATGAACAATTTAACGACCTCGAAAAATCTAGTTTGATATTAAAACTCGTCATGATAATAATAGTGTGTTACTTACTCATATGGGTTGAAATAAAACCAAGTCAACCATCTTTTATTATCAGTCACTTAAAAATTATTTTTTTTAAAATTTTGTGCAAAAGAAATTTTTTTTAGATAAAGATATGGCAGTTTTGATACTTTAGCATTTTCTTATTCTATTAAGGAACTAGGGTGTTAAAGTTTAAATACAAAAATAATTAAGTCATTTGAATTTACGTATAAACGTAATTTGTCATTTTTATTGTCCCTGTTGTTTCATATAATGTTCTGTTGAATAGTAAATATATTTATGTGCAGTTTTCATATTCCAGCTTTTAATGCATTATCCTTATCTTTCTTTTCTTTATTTAGTTTTAAGGCATTTAAGTGTGCGTAGTTGTTATTCCAATACCCGTGGAAATTTAAAGTTAGACAAGAATACTAAAGTAATTTGTCAAGGTTTTACTGGGAAACAGGTAAATGTTTTGTGGATGCTATATTTTTTTAATTGAGCTTTCTTAAATTTTCAGAAATTCTTCTGTAGAAAACTCTCATTGATGTAAGAGAAGAATGTAAACTACCTCTTGTTCCATACCTAGGGCTGTGTAATAGTTTTTCTTCTCTCTCTCTCTCTCTCTTTTTCTTTCTTTTTTAAGATCTATATCTAATCATTTAAATAAAACATTTAAACCACATTTAAATAAAGGACTTGGTCATTCCTTCTTCTTTGCCAGTAAGATGACCACTTGAAGAATTGTCCTCAGGTTTTAAGTTATGTTTTGGATTAGGCTTGGACTTTTATTCACCTATTCAGTACATTACCGCCTTACAGCCAGGACTAAGGCAGAAATACACCATCAGCTCAGTCAATTTCAGCCGAGGACTGCAGTTTCGTGCTTATTAGCACTCATCAGCCCGGCATAGGAGTGACTGAGCTGGAGGTGAAAAACCTCTTGAGGAAGCCAAGAGTGCCAAACAAACTGGTAGCTAATGCAGAATTAGCACTCACCAGACGAGTGACCGAAACAATGGTTCGGTTCATCTCGAAGATTGAAGGCAAGGCATGTATATTCAGTAGGTTGTCGCCCTATAGCCAGCGAAGGCAAGGCAGGTATATTCCATAGGTTACTGACCAATAGTCATACAAACAAACTGGTAGCTAATGCAGAATTAGCAGTGACCAGACGAGTGACCGAGACAATGGTTTGGTTCAAATCGAAGACTGTCTATAGTGTGGTAACCTACTGAATAGACCTGCCTTGTCTTCAATCTTCGAGTTGAACCGAACCATTGTTTCGGTCACTTGTCTGGTCAGTGCTAATTCTTGCATTAGCTACCAGTTTGTTTGGCACTCTTGGCTTCCTTTAGAAGTTTTCCACCTCCATGCACTCATATGCCGGGCTGATGAGTGCTAAAAAGCACGAAACTGCAGTCTTCGGCTGGAATTGACTGAGCTGGCGGTGTATTTCGTGTTTTATTCACCTAGTTTTCAAATTTAATCAGTGTAAAGACATAACTATCTTGTTTAGTATATTTTTACGTAAAACTTATGCTCATTGCCCTTTAGAGATTATGATAAGTATTTTTAAAAAGACTGAAAAAACAGCCCGCCCATCCCCCTTATTTTTTTTTCTTTCCTTTTTCAAAGGTCAAGTTTGTCAACAAAAAAAGGAGTGTTTTTTGAAATTTAAAAATAATTACTGTCCCATAGCTCTATGGAAAACCATGGGTCTTCCAATTTTTTATAAAATCCAAATAGTTATGATTATCTAGTATTCTTATCTAAGAGAAGGGTCTATGTTAAATAAACTTGAAGCTGTTAGTCTTTCGAACAGGCCCGATATTTTTTCCAGGGGCAAAGGGCTAGGGGGCAGGGGCTACTCAACAAAAATAAAATCAAAAAATGCATAACCACGCCCATTAACAAAAAACATTAATTTGCTGAAGCCCCCCCCCCCTTACAAATGATGCATCTGCTTCTTAGATGTTTTTACTCTCATCTTTGCCACTAGATTGGTTGGCTGTTTTTTCTAATTCGCTTTTTATACCATTCACATTTTTATGCCTTAGGCAACTGATTAAATAAATTTGGTACCAATATAAAAATTATTTAATTCATATCTATACATGTACATCTGTCGATGTATACTTATCTAATCTATCTCTATAATTATTAATCTTTTTGTGTCTATCTTGATAACTATCAATCTCTGTATCTATTCATATCTATATTTACTAAGCTGTATTGTTCTATTACTTTGAGGTAACATTTTCCACATCTATCTTGTTAAATTATGATACATTTATCTTTACCATTGTGGCAACACAGTACTTTTACTATATTTGAAATGGTCGTTGCTGTAGTTTCGTTATATTTTCGCTGTTGTCCTTTTCTAAATAAAAATAGTAAAAATGCATCTTGATCTCTAATTATTCTTCAAGCAACATAACAAATTCACGGAGTTCACTTAACATGGTAGCAGAAGCAGTAGTTATTGAAAACTATTGAAGATCCAGAAGATTTGTTAGTAAGTTGCTTTAGAAACAGTGATATATAAGAGAAAGAAAACTAATATGGCGTATGCAAGAAGTAGTGATATTGGTATGCCGCTTTTCGATGGTTCAGATTACTTTAATTGGAAAACACGAATGATGAAATTTTTGCAGTTCAAAAAGTGTAAGGAAGTGGTTCAACGAACAGTTAATGCTAACGATGATCGAGCAAAATGGGAAGAAAAAGATGTTCAAGCAACAAATTATATTTATGGCGCTATCACAAATAAACAATTAGAATACATCCATGAATGCGATTCTGCGTTTGAAATTATCGCCAAATTTGACACAATGTATTTGAAAACTTCCACTTCTTTGCAAATTGTACGTAGAAATAATTTAGAAAATGTGAAGTTAAAGAATTATCCAGATCTAAGTTTATTTTTAAATGACTTTGAAAAGTGTGTGAACGACCTTAAACAAGCCGGTGCTACCGTAACGGAACAAGAGAAATTGAATTATATGTTAAGAGCATTACCATCAAACTATAGCCACATTGACAATTTAATTGACGTTTTACCGGAAAAGGATAGAACAGCTGAATATTTGAAAAGCAAAATTAAAGCGAAATCGCTCGAGGAGAAAAATGATTGACGAACGTGCGCCAATGGAAAGATTAAATGCTTTTAAAATTGAAACAAAGAAATCGGGCCCACGAGGAAATATTTGTTACAACTGTGGAAAAGCTGGACATATTAAAAAGAACTGTTGGTATGGCAACAGCAAAATGAATTATCATCACAGGGGTTACAAAAATTATCGTGGACGAAGCCTTGCAAATAATCAGGAACGAAGTCAAAGTTTTGGTAATCATCGCGCACGTGGAGCGAACTTTAACCACAGTGTAAACAATAATCAGTTAGAAGAAAATTTCCACACTACAATAATTGAAAGCAACATGTCAAGCTCTGATGAAAGTATTATGACAAATAGAAATGAAATTAACTGGATGCTGGACAGTGGGTGTACCGATCATATAATAAACTAGGGGGCTATCGCCCCCTGCTCGCTATCGCTCGCCAACCCCCGGAACTGCTTACGCAGTTCCCTGTGGATCGCTTCGCGATCCATGCTCGCTTCGCTCGCTCGCTGTATGCCAATACATTAGCCTAGCTAAAATTTTCCGTAAAAATTAAAGTTGGTAATTGCATTTAGGTCACCATCCATTTAACCAATATGAAAATTACGTTCATAATGTTAATTTGTCTGCTTTAGCCAGATTTTCGACAGTTTAACTTTGCTGTATGTAAGATGACTGCCTTGGCAATGTGCACAACTTTACCATTATAGATACAAAAGTGTCTGTCATTGCTTTGGAGAGATTGCACTTCTACCTGTTGGTCCGCGGAAGGTATTTTATTTCCCTTCTACCACCCATTGGAAAACAAATGAAGGCATTCCCCTATCCGCCACCTGGGGACGCGCCCTCTAGGGGTTACAGGCTCCCCCGAGGGATGTATTTACATTATTTACACTCTTATATATATTTACACTCTTATATATTCTAATCTGAGAAAACTTCCTCATATACACAATTAAAAATGTCCCGTTTGGGAGCCACAACTGACACTGCTTCAAAAGATCTTGTTCTTGATAATGCCACATAGAGCTGGCCATGACTAAAAACAGGCTCAGAGAGCACCAAACATATTTTCTCAAACGTTTGTCCTTCTTGTTGTTATTCTGAATCCTTGCCACGTCACGAACAAAAAATGGTTTAACTAAAAACGCGAAAACTCGCCAAGGCTACTTTGCTTGCACAATACTAAAACTACTATAACCCTAAACAAATTTGGCGAAACCTTTCAGCTGAGAATAAAAGGAATAAAGTAAATTCTTTCTCGGTTATTCATTTTGAACTGAACTGTCGTACTGAAGCAGAGAATAGACGACGCTCAAAGCGCCTACGCGTTCAAAACAACATTGCCGATGAACATGATTGTGGAGCAATGTGTGAAGAATGCGAATTTTGTGGTGCTCTTTATTGGCAGAAAGAGCGTAATACTGCAAATAAATATACTAAATGTTGCCATGACGGAAAGGTGCGGTTACCGGCATTGTGTGACGCACCTGATCTGTTGAAGGAACTGCTGACTGAAAATTCCCCAGCCGCTAAAAATTATCGGCAGCGAATCAGAGAATACAACTCTGGAAATGGCTCGTCTTAAATTGGATTCAAGAACGGTTTCCTGCCTTCTTTGAGCTTTTCTTTGCTGATTAAGGTTGAAATGGGCCACAGCCCGACTCAAACTCATCTCAAAAAAAAAAAAAGTTCGTTGAGTATTCTGTGATTCAAGATTTCAAAACAACGTAGAAGTTTGTTTACATGATTTATCGGCGAAGTGTTGCCAACAGAGGTTTAGAAATTCACCCCTTCATTTGCCGGCACGTAAGAGAATTATATATATAGATAGTGATGAATATTTTGAAGAGCAAGTAACATTGAAGGACCCAAATAAAGTAAAAGTAGGAGACGGAAGGTTGTTAGAAGCGACAAAGGTTGGAAATATTAAAGTCTCTTTTCCTGTTTATGACATTGAATCAAAAGTAACTTTGAAAAATGTATTTTATGTTAAAGAAATGAAGGCAAATTTATTAAGTTATTCGAAAATTACTGACAATCATAAAATAGTTTCAAAAGGACGGTTTTCAAAAATTTATAATTTTGATGGCACATTATTAGCAATAACGAAAAAAGATGAAAGATTATACAAAATAGTAAGTAATGTTTCAAATAAAATATTTGCAAATGTTACCAATAAAACACTAACATTAAAAGAAAAGCTACATCGTACATTTGGACATGTAAATTTTAAATATTTGGACATTATGTGTAAATTATAGCAAATTGGCAAAAGTTTGGTGTATTAAGTCGAAGGATCAAGTCTTTGATTGTTTTATGGAATATGTAAATGAAGTTCAAAATTTAACTGGAAAGATGATAAAAGAGTTGAGATGCGATAATGGTAAAGAATATATGAATAATAAGATATAAAACTTTGCTAGAGAAAAAGGAATACAGATAAAGCCATGTCCACCATATGTACACGAATTGAACGGCACAGCCGAAAGATATAACAGAACAATAATGAATATGGCTAGATGTCTCCTAGCAGAAGCAAAAGTTGATCGGCGTTATTGGCCTGAAGTAGTTAAAACAGCTGTTTATCTGAAAAACAAGACATTGACAAATACTGAACAGAATAAGACATCTTATGAAATATTTTTTGACAAAAAACCTTCTGCAAAAGAATTAAAACTATATGGCAGTAAAGAGTATGTCAGAGTACCAGATGAACAAAGAGAAAACAAATGGGATAAAAAGGCTGTATTTGGAATTTTGCTTGGATATTCGGAAGTTGGATACAGAGTTTTGGTCAATAATAGAATAATAGTTGCCAGGCATGTTGACATTGTTGAAGAAGACGGTATGTGTGTAAACTATGGTGATGAAGATGACAGTCATGATACAAATGATAGGACACTATCTGAAGAAGTGTCAAATGGGCAAAGTAATAAAAAGAGTTTCAAAGCCAATGCAAAAAATGATGATGAAATTAAAAGTCAAACGAGACCGAAAAGGCAAGTCAAACCACCCGTTCGATTCGATGAAGAATTCGGATATTATTGTGTTTATGTGAATCTTTGTGATGCTTCAGTTCCAGGTAACTTCGAGGAGGTGATAAAATGCAATGAGGCTATTCGACGGAAAGAGGCAAAGGACATAGATATGAACAGTCTTGTCAAAAATGATTCTTGGACACTAGTGAGTAAACCAGAGGATAAAGGCACTGTATATGTGAAATGGGTGTTCAAAAGAAAACCAGGAGATACTACTGATACGAAGTCAACTACAGGATTTGAAATTGAATTATTTGGCAATCCTGTTTATTGGAAATCTAAAAAACAAAATTACATCTACCTTTGCAGAATACATTGCATTATCTGAAGTTGTGACAGAAGTAAACTTTGTAAGAAATGTTGTTAATGATATTATCGTTGAAATTGTTAAGATTGATTCAGAGTCAAACATTGCTGATATCTTTACTAAGTTGTTAGAAAAAATTATATTTACTAATTTCAGAAAAATGTTGAAATTGATAGAAATTTTGTTTTTTGGTAGAAAACTAAATTAAATTTATGTTTAGTTCAACGTTTTGGATTTATATGCATAAAAAAAGTATATTATTTAATAATTTGGACATTTTTTACAAAAACGTTGAACGTAGTTAAAAAAAAGAATTATATTTGTTATGTTTGTAATTGGTAAAGATAATTGTAAGGAGGCATGTTAAATTATGATACATTTATCGTTACCACTGTGGCAACACAGTACTTTTACTATATTTGAAATGGTCGTTGCTGTAGTTTCGTTATATTTTCGCTGTTGTCCTTTTCTAAATAAAAATAGTAAAAATGCATTTGGATCTCTAACTATTCTTCAAGCAACATAACAAATTCACAGAGTTCACTTAACATATCTACCTCTATTTCACTATCAATCTACGTATGTATATCTATCTCTATATTTTGTCTATACGTCTCTACATCTGCTTTTATCTATATAAATATTAATTCTAAGGAAACATTTTCAAAATTTATCTACTTATCTATTTCTGTATTGTTATTAATTTCAAGAAGGATTTTTTTATGTATTCCCCACCTCTCTCATGGTGTTTATAAAAATTTCTCTATGCTTTTCAACTTTCTATTTATATCAATGTTCCTTAAAAAATGACAAATATATAAACTAAAGTGAATCACCATTAAAAAAACTCTTCCGTTTTCGAAGTGAAATCATGTTATTTTTCTACTGGTGCCATCATCAGAAAAGGCTGAAAATCAACTGCAACGCAAAGCTTGGATCTTGTTCTGCATTTAGAAAGCTAAAACTAATTTTATTGAAGGATGCTTTCAAAATTTTTTGATATTACAATGATTTTGTTCTTCCACATTTGATTTTAAAAAGCAGCATATTTTACTTGTGTCAAAGTACTGTTATACTGATTTTTTTTTTAAATGTTAACTTTTTTTGTTTTGCAGCCCAAAATAAAATGAGGCAGTTTTTAAAGTGAGAAAATCTAAAGCTGGGAGGGGGGGGGGGGTACTTTTTTCAATGAATTTGTACTTGGAGCAAAAATCATTTCTAGCTTTCAGATTTAGTAGAAAGAATTATAATAAATTAGTTTAAATTTTATCACAATGAATTCCACTCTTTTATTATTACTTCTTTCTTAGATTTTAAAAATAATTTTACCATTGTAAAATTTTTATGCTTCAAGTCTTCCAAATAATTTAATCAAAATCCGTAATGAAATTCCAAAAAGTGCAGAATTCTTAATGTGTATGTTCTATTTTGAAACAAGATTGATACTTGGGTAATTCATTTCTCGGCTAAAATGCTTCTCATTACAGCATTCATATGTTTATGCATGGGTGCCCATACGGAGGGGCGAGTGTAGGCTCAAGCCCCCCCCCCCCTTGAAATGAAAACTTCCTTGCTTTTAGTACTTTTTTCTTTACAAAAATGTAAACACATTTTTTCCCCGGCCATTAATGAATAAGTTATTAAAAATGCCAAATTTTAATCACTCTAAATTGTACTGAAATCAGTTTCCATGGGGAAAATATCCTGCTAAACCATAGAGAAAATATCTGAGCCCCCCCCCCCCCCCCCTAAAATTTTGCATATTAACGCCCATGTGTTTATGTAAAATGTTGAATTAATCATGTTCCTGCATCTTATCATTTAAAAAATGTATAACTGACATTCAATGTATGTTCTAAATATTATCTATATTGTAGGGTACTTTTCACAGTCAACAGGCAATAGAGTATGGAACTAAATTGGTTGGTGGTGTTTCACCTAATAAAGCTGGTTCAAAGCATCTGGGTCTTCCAGTGTTTAAATCTGTGAAGGAGGTTGGTGACTTTTTTCCCCCATCATATTGTATGTTTTGAAGAAATGTATCTTCTTCAATTTTCTATGTTTTTCTTTCTAATAGACTATAAATTTCTAATAAATTCACCTATAAATTAATATGAATGTTGTTGTGGTGCATCTTATCGCTACACAAGAAAATAATAGGTACTGCAGGTCATTTAAAAGGAAATTGCATTCAGTTTCGGGCCCTTTCAAAAAATTCTAAAATTTTAAAATGAACCTTTCACAAAGTTTTGTATTCTGAAAATAGACAGTAGCACTCCATAGAATCTGTCGATAAAAAAATTATATTTTTTTAACTTATTTTGATTAAATTTACCAACAATTCTTTTATTTTCACTTAAATGTTAGTAACTGTCTTTCCTTAAGACTAAATTTCACAGAACAAGCACTCTCCGTCCCTTGTCTAAAGCTACACTCCTTTATAGCTTAAGGATTCAAACCCTGGAGGAGTAGCAGTTCCACTGGAACAAAGCCGAAAGCAGATGAAGAGATTTTATATTCTTCCTTATTGTTTGCCTACCTTCATGTGTTAATGACAGATATGAAACTATTTTCATCTCTGGTCATGGCCGTTTTCCTCATTACATAGATAGGTTTTCACTTTCTGATTCACCCAATTGCTTCTGTGGAGAAATTAGCTCTTCAGTACTTTATCTTTTTGAATGTCCCTTAACTTTATACTGTCACATTCGCAAAATAAATGTTTCTCCTTTACAAAAAATATTAAATTTGTGTTATCTTGCCCCAGGAAGCTGAATTAAAATGAATTTACTTTTTCTAAAACTTTCACAGGAAGATTACCTTTTCCAAAGTATGTTACTGTATATACTCGCATAATAAGTCGATCTCGCGTATAAGTCGAGCCCCCTACTTTTAGGAGAAAAATCGGAGGGAAATCGAAAACCCGCGTATAAGTCGAGTCCCTACTTTTTGGGGGGGGGGGAAATGGGAGCGTTTTGCCGCTAATTTCGAATTGAAACGTTTTTAAAGAGGAAAATTAAAAGTTATAAACATTTTTTTGTTAAAAAACGTCCGATTTTTATTTTTTTGCATCGAAAGGGTTCACTTTTGCGATCGAGATTTTTGTAAAGGGTTCGATTTCGCTATTGTGATTTTTTTTAATTGTTGCTTTTATTTTGATTTTTTTATCAATAAAGTTTTATGCTGTAGCCATATTACATCATTTTTTAAAGAAAAGTGCATTAATTCACGATTATCGGGGAAAAGTCGAGAATACAGCGATCTCTGTACTTTTCGCAAAGTCGGCCGTTTACTGCAATTATTTATTTATTTCAGTCAGACCATGTAAAATTACAGCAGAATGTTTAAGCATTTACTTATTTAGCATCTGCTTAAAAGGGAAGGATTAAAATCAGGAAAATGTTCACATTGTCAAGTGTTTAGTGTTTTTTCTAAGAAAAAATCAGCGAAAATTTTCGGAAATTCTGCCCCGCTTATAAGTTGATCCCCTGACTTTAAACCTCATTTTTTGTAATAAATTTCTCGACTTATATGCGAGTATGTACGGTAATCTATACTAATATTATACAGAGAGAGGGCGGATTTTTTTGTGTTTATATGTTTGAGGTAATCATCCGGAACCACTGCACCTATTTGAAAAATTCCTTCACTATATGAAAGGTGCTTTCTTACTGAGTGACATAGGCTATAATTCGAAAAAAAAACAATAAATAGTTCTGTGTTTATTCCCATTTAGGCCCAAATTTCACATTAATTCCTGAATATGGTAGTGAAAAGTTACTTGCACATATTAATGTTATACATTGTTGAAAAGGGTGAAATTTTCCGTGTTCTAAACAATTTGTTTCAATGCTGTAACTTAATTACGGCTGGAGTAATTTGCGTATTTAGTTCGAACTTTTTTAGGCTTGGCTAAAATTTAGGCACTACTTTCTTCATTAAATCTATCAACAAAAAGTCCCACAGTTTTCTTTTTGACACCATTGTTAAAAGCGATATTTTTTACTCCCGATCTCTCTCGACCTATGGTCAAAAAACTTAGCTTCTATCCTCAAAGGAAGCGTTTTTAAATCAAGTGCGAAAAATCATTTTGATACAGGTTGAACCATTTTATTTTCCCGTTTCCACGGTTACGCTTTTTGAATCCATTGTTTCTTTCCTTATTTTGCATTTAATTTCTTAAACTTACTATATCTCGTGTTCCCATGGTTATGTTTTTAAAATCTTTCGCATTTTAATTTCTTAAAAGTTTTTTAATATCTCTCGTCATTGTTTGGATGGGTAATTTTGCTTCCCCCCCCCCCTTTTATTTAAGCCTGATTGTTGAGTGTATGTCACTTGACACAATTTTTATTCTCAATGTAGACCAGGCAAAGCAGCTTTTAATATATAAAGATTTGAAAGCTATGTTAATGTGATTTTTTACTTTCTTGTTTGTTTGGCGAAGCATTTATTATTGCCAAAGAAAAAACATCCACTTCACTCTCAAAAGGGCTGAGTTCTGGCAGCAGCAGCGTGGTTGCTTTGTGCGTTAGACGCTGAGCAGTTCAGTCTAGGATTATTGTTTTAAAGCAACCGTAAATGTAATTTATTGTTTTGGAGATTTGTTTTGAAAGAAAAGAAACTTTTGATTTGTTTTTATCCTAGTGAAATGTACTGACATTTTCTTTTTTTTCTAAGGATGATTTTTGAATGTTCCACGGGATTTGTTTTTTTTTTTCTTAGGTGAATGGATTATGATAGCGTGGTTGCTGGGCGAGTTTAGCGATAAACAATAGAGTTGCGGAATTATTTTTACATTTGAAAGATATTATTTGATGTCTCTTTTTGTTTATTTGGCGAAATATTTTAAATTGCAGTAAAAACCGCTTCACTTGCTAAATAGAGTTTTAAAGCAACTGTAAATCTAATTTAATGATTTGACAAAAAGTTTTAAATTCCGAAGAAACTTTAATAGTTTTTTTTTTTTTTTTTTTGAAAAGGTGTGTACGCATTTTATACAAAGAAAAATGATCATTTCACATCAGAGGGGGAGGGGGCGTCAGTTTTTTTAATTCAACGGACTTCCATTAAATTTTTAGCATGGGCATCCCTGTGTGAGTACTGCTAGTATTAAATATATTGCATCATTCTTACTCATATTTATTCCATAAATTTGCTAAGATATCAGATTAAATTATCTTTTGTTCTTCAATATATTATTTACTTTCAATTTTCACCAACATCTCACCACTGCATTGTTTTATCAAATAACATTTTTTTTTTTAATCATACACTTCTATAAAATATTTATTTTGAGATTGATTTTTGCTATGCATGGAAGTATAATGTCGAAAATTGTTGCACCTGTAAAAATTTCTTTAACAAGTTTTGCCTGTTTGTAATATTATGTTATTATTTTGTATTAATTGATTCATGCAAACAAAATTTATAATGCGTTTACTTTTTTACTTTGTACAAATTGTTAATGGGTTGAGTTGCTTGGAGACGATCTTAACGCAAATTGGTCACTGTGTTTTTTGTGTGTAATTCTTATGTTGTTAGTATTCTATATTGTTCAGCTATATTTGTTTATTGGTATTCATATTGTTTATCTGCATGTATATGGAGGCAATTGGCAGTGCTGTTCTCAGGTCAACCAGAAAGTAGTAGGGTATAGGAAACCCTAAGGTAACATTCTTCGCATCTATAAGCATCCCCCCACCTTTTTGTTTTTCAGAACCATGCCAGTAAATAAAGTAGGACTTTTTTAAAGTTCATATCACATTCACTCAATTTATTTTAAAACTTCTCTATTGCCAAATGAATGAGACATAGCAAAACACTCTGAATTCAAAGCTTAAATTATATCATTTTTATAAATGCATTAATAATATTTCCAACCTTATTTTTGTTAATGGGCATACATTGCCCATGTAAATAATTGTCACTGTAATCAGATGAGCTTTTATTAATAACTAGAAAATCGCCCGTCAAGATATGATGGATGAAAATTGCTTCTACGTTTGAACAAAGCCATTGCCTGTTTGGTGATGTTTTGATAGTTGAAATGGTAACCCTAACTCCAGTGGATTAACCCTAAACTCCAGTAGGTAGCGTTCATTGTTGACCATTTTTTCGTTTCTTCATTCCCCTGAAATGACAGTCTTACCAGTAAAACAGTTAAGTTACCGAATGAGTTAAGCCTTGTCACAAAAAAGCCTTTCCCTGCATGTTAAACATTACCAGAACATATTTTCAAATTATCATGTCGTGGCGTGAGTTTCATTGTTGAAACAACGCACGGTACTCAATAATTGGCAATTATATATATGAGGATACTGAACATATACCCATAGTGCAACATCAATACAAAAAGTTATGTTAGTAAAAATAATTATAATTATTTGGACAAATATTTCATTCAAGTTTTAAATCTGTCAAATTTTGACAATGAACATCTTTTTTAATTTAATCTTATAATCTCTCTAAGAGACTGTCCATAAATGATATCATGCTTTGAGGAGGGAGGAGGGTTCATGAAATTGTTTTTGCGAGCAACTGAGGTTAACATAAAGTGTGATATCATGCATTTTTTAATAAGAATCTGTAAGTGCAAAATATTGCAACATGTGACAAAGGGGGGGGAGGGGGTAACATGAAGTGTAGCAATTGGTGACAAAAGGGGAAGAAGAGAGTCTTGGAGAAAAGTGTGATATTATTTATGTATAGACAATCCCTAAATTCTAATAAAAATGTCAAAAATTTATCCATTTACTTTTCCTAATTAATTAAATGTAATTTAGTAAATGCAGCAATTAATCCTTGTATGAAGAAGAAATATTTTGAAAAAAAAAAAGAGATATATGCCCTTCCTGTTTAAGTTGGCAGTATGCTACCTGAAAATAATCTTTTGCCATTTGCCTCCTAGTGATTAAACATCGTACTTTGGCGACCAAATAAAGAACTTAACCGTCCACTTTTCAAAAACCCTACCTGCCACTGATAATTGTTGTTACTTAATTGATATTTTTCCCCGAAACCATGTCATTTCTATTTTGTTGCTCTTAGTTTCTGATAAAAAAAATTAAACTAAAAACTTAGTATTCCATGGGTCGGAAAAACTATTATTCACTTCTCTCTCCTGGCTCTACCTCGCCCTCTACAAATCTTGCTAATACAAATTTGCGGACATGCACAATGTTTTGAACTCTCCTTGGAGGTATTCAGTAAAATACCGTCCATTAGCCAGGGCTAAAGCAGAAATGCATGAAATACGCCGCCAGCTCAGTCATTTCCAGCCGAGGACTGCAGTTTCGTGCTTATTAGCACTCATCAGCCCGGCATAGGAAAGTGACTGAGCTGGAGATGGAAAACAACTTAAGGAAGCTAAGAGTGCCAAACAAACTAGTAGCTAATATAGACTCAGTCACTTCCTATGCCGGGCTGATGAGTGCTAACAAGCACAAAACTGCAGTCCTCGACTGGAAATGACTGAGCTGACGGTGTATTTCATGCATCTCCTTGGAGGTTACGAAAAAAAGAAAGAAATGCAATTGAACAAAATTGCAGCTAGGCCTGGTATGCCAATATTTTCTTCTACAGCTTATCTTTATGTGTAGTGCCTTTTTGTTTTCGTAAAAGAAGAGTCCTTGATAAATTGGTTGCCACTGATAAAGTGGTTACTAAATTAAAAGTATCTACTAAAAATTAGAATTTTCAGCTTTACAATATGCATAATCTGTCACCAGTGGGCTTTTTTTTTCACTAAGTACTTAAAAGTTCAAAAGTCTGTGAAAACACCTCACTTTTGTTTCTCCTGAAGCTTTATGAACCTTAAAAAAGGAATTGGTATTTGTAATGTAGTGTAACCACCCTGTAGTTAGTAGTAATATTAAAAGAAATTGGCTGAGGAAAATAAGATAAACATGTTGAATTATAATGATAAGTGTCGGTAAGTTGTGCTAATAGTATTTTACCTCGTTTTTAACAAACCGTTACCGTATATATTCATCAATATGCATTTATTATGTCTTATTAATGTAACATTTTTTGCTCTTTATTGACTTGCAGTGAGGCAAGATTTATTTTTTGCCTAGGTAAATGAAGCATACTGTCAGATTAATTTAAATCTTGCTCATAATTAACTGAAGTTATAACAAAATGCTCATCTCAGGGGCTCCAGAAATAATTAAAAAATAAGCAAAGTGGTCCAGTAAAATATCATGAAAAACTGCATACAGCTGTTTGTATTTTTTTTTAATATGAAGATGTTATTCTAGTGCCATATTATCTATTTATTTTTTTTAAAATAATTTAGGCTGTTGAACAAACTGGGGCTACAGCTACAGTTATCTATGTGCCAGCTTCTGGGGCAGCCACTGCCATCCTGGAGGCCATTGAGGCAGAAATTCCATTGGTAGTTTGCATAACTGAAGGTATTCCACAGCAGGATATGGTACGAGTGAGGCATAAGTTGACTGCACAGAATAAGACCCGTCTTGTGGGCCCCAACTGTCCTGGAATCATAAAGGTAAAGTCTGTAAATTGTATGTCACTTTATTGAAGCAGTTATTAAGTGTGCTTCAACTATTTTTTTATACGTTGAATCTGACATTAGATAACTATCTATGACCTCTTCGAATATGAATCAGTTGAATGTGTTCATTATAATATTGCTTTAAACTACCCATTGTTTATGAGATTAATAAATCACTATACTTTTTGTAAAGTTCCTTGACAATGATTTCATGTAGAGTAGAGGGAAAATCAAGCAGGTAGGCAAATCCTCATCCTTGCTGGCTACCTACTTGGCAAATTAGAGGAGATTGCCAACTGTTTGTAAGCTTTTATTGACTGGTGCATTCCATTCAAATAGATGTACTACTCTGCTCTGCATTACTTGTAAAATTGGAAACATTAAACAATTTATAGAAATTATGATAAAAAAAAGACTACACATGCAAAGGTTTTACGAACTAATCCAATTTCTTCATCGAAGTGCCTAATTTCAGCGGAAACTCAGAACCAGTGCTAGAAACTACTTCTATTGCTTGGCCTCAGCTTATTTCTCCATTATGAAGAAAGATTGCAGCCAAGTATTGCCTCCCAACAGATCTCTATTGAAAATAATGTTCCACCTTGCTTAAAAATACATATATAGAATCGCATCCTCTGTTTAAGGTCATTTTCTTCATAGTTCAATTATTGAATAAAATTCAAAGAATTGAATTTAAAAGAAAACTGTCATCCTTGAAGAACTGTTACTCTTGTTCCTCTTCAACAGTTGTAAATGGAATGAATAGTAAATTATGACAAAAAGGACATTTTTCTATCCTCCATTTTTTTTTCCACTAGTAACTATTTTTCATACCTTGCTTTTTAATTCCAAAAGATAGCATTTATATTAACATCTTACATGCTCTCTGAACTTATAGTGTGATGAAGTGTATTTATTTAAAGAGTACTGTGTAAGCAGGAGGAGAGACTGTAGTGATAGAGTTTATCCGATGAAGGGCTTCATTAAACTTCCTCTTGAATCTATATATCAAAGCCTGAAAGGCATAAAAGTCTAAGGCTTTTTTAGAATATTCTAAGCCCTAACACACACACACACACACACACACACACACACAAAAAAAAAAAAACTATATTGGTTAATATGTTAGGAGAGAAAAACTAAAAATTTTTTTAGATAAGAAATAAATCTGGTCACTAATAGAAGGTTGCCTAGTCTCTCTTACGGGAATTTTTAAATTGTGTCCATTTGGGAGAAAATCGGTACTTTTGAAAATGGTAGTTGACAGAGACAATCACTGTACAGAGGAATCGCTGTTCATAAAAGTTTTACTGTATGTTTAATAATTGGTTCATAGTATTTACGAAAAAATGCTTTGAAAATGATAGTTTATGCTATTTTGTGCATTACTATTTTTGCATTGCTATTTTTTGTTATTCTTTCTTAAAGCCTAATGCTTGCAAAATTGGGATCATGCCTGGACACATCCACCAGACAGGAAAAATAGGCATTGTGTCACGTTCTGGTACTTTGACCTATGAAGCTGTACATCAAACGACAGTGACTGGTTTAGGTCAGTCTTTGTGCATTGGTATTGGTGGAGATCCTTTCAATGGAACAAATTTTATAGATTGTTTAGAAATATTCCTAAAAGATCCTGAAACAGAGGGTAAGTGCTTTGATGTGAAATATTTCTTCCTATTAGAACTTTTAATTTAGCTACAAAATGTAAGCTCTCCCCCCCCCCCCCATTCTGATTTCAAAACATTGAAAACCTAGAATTATAAAATTTCTTATGCTTGTTATTGTGCTGATTCACATTTAAAAAATGTTTAAATTTTTAAACTACATAAAAAACTAAAATTCAGAGTAAATTACAAAATATTCATTTAAGCACAATGCCTTGCAAAAAGCCATTGTTTATTAATTAAAAACTTACAAAGCAACTGTTATTTTATGTAATATATATAATGCTTGGTTATCCAAGGAAGGGGGGGACGTATTAAATGTCCATGGACAAGCTCCATTTTTGTTTTGAAACTCCCAGTTCTCCTCCTCATCAAGACTAAATTTCAGACTGGTAGATTGTCTGGTATCTACTCTTGTATCAACAACATGATTCGAAAAGTAAATCTTTTCTGCCATTTAAATATATATTACATTTTAGCATTTTATTATTATTGTTTTTTTTTTTTTTTAATAATCCGTCTCAGAAAATTGTAGCAAATATGACACTATTATTTAAGAAATTTGTGTATAAGGATATCAAGAAGATAAATTATGTCTACTAGTTTCAGTAAATATTATTATCATCAATATTAATGAAACATAAAAATTAAACTTTAAAATAAACAATTTTTTTTTAAATTTCAACTAATGTTTCATAAAATTGATAAAATTTATTTTGCAGGCATAATTTTGATAGGAGAGATTGGTGGTGTTGAAGAAGAAAAAGCAGCTGAATATTTGACGAAACATAATACAGTATGTGTTTTCTTTTTAAAATATAATTAAAATACAATTGAGTGTTAATCTCAATTTGTGGAAAAGATACTGTAATAGGTTTTATTTAAAAAAAAAACAAATACAGAAGTTTTGATTTCAGACCATTATTAATTTAGACTGTGTCTTTTGTTGTATGTGAAGTTAAAAAAAAAAAAAACTATCAGATGAATGCCAAGATGATAGGTGCAAGACCTTCCATCCCAAGATGGTTTCCCCTCTTGAGGAATGTGCCAGAACAGGAAATTCAATGAACAAGGGAAGAGGGAATGGACAGAAAGGAAATTCAATGACTTTCCTTCCCCCCTTTAATCTCTATCCGGTTCCGTAACCATGCATTTACATCTTCCCTTGCCTTTCCCACGAGCTCTCACCTTTCCTCCGTGGTCTTGTTTCATTACTTACAATTAACTACTTGATCACAGACCTGGCAGTAGATTCTCAAAACAGCATTTTTTAGGAACAATCCCACCACACTTTTCCCAAACATAAATTTATCTTCCAGTGCAATTCATATTTTAATGTTTTTCTGTCACCAATTGTGAGTTTTTTTGCATTTGACTTTTTGAAGGGTTTCTTTCTTAAGAACTTGACATTGTGGTTTCTTATGAGATCGCAGTTTTATTGGTGCGTACTCATTCCTTTAACTTTGTTTCTATCATCATATATAGTGATATTTTTGCCATTAATTAAGAGACTGAAGATCTTTTCAAGCTAATGTGAGCATAACTAGTCAAGTAAAAGTAAAAAATTCAGTTATGGGCACACATGACCACAATTAATTTTTCAGCCATTCTTACTCAAAATTATGATAAAACATAAGCTTAACTAAAAGTAAAAAATTCAGGCGTAGAATTGTTCTCTTTATTATATTTATTCATTTATTTTTGTTGTTGTTGAAATTGATGATAAAACATAAGCTTAATTTGGCAAACTATAAGTAAAAAATGCAGCAGTAGAATAGCTGTATTTGTTATATTTCTTCATTTATTTTTGTTGTTGCTGTTTGGACGCACCTTTCAAAGGCAATTTGTCAATTATTCATTTTTTAGTTTTTATGTTATTTGATTTAGTATGTTGAAATTAGATTATATTGTAAGAAAAATAAGTGTTTTAATATTGTTGAATACTTTTTTGTGTATTTTCGGAAGATTATTGAATTTAGCTAGACCATTACTAGTTTTTAGTATGCCCATAACTTAACAAGTGTGACCATGACTAGTCAAAACAGTGTATTTCAGTTTACGTCAAAAAAATCTATAGATATAAATAATACAGAGAATTATATATGTGTGTTTATATGTATGTATGTATGTATTTTTCCCTATATAAATCTACAACTTACATAGGATCTTGACCAAATTTGGCAGGGAGATACTTTAGCACCTGAAAAGGAACATAAGGGGTTTTAAATGTCACAAAAGAACCGAAAAATTCAAACTTCAGTTTAAGGACCAAAAAATAGTGTTTTCTACAATATGAGGGCAAAAAAATGCTTGCAAAAATTAAGATAATATATCCGTAGAAACCTTAAATTTTTCTGCATTAGATAAAATTTGTTCCAATTTTCCAAGGTAATTGGAATATGAATTATAACTTTTTTTAACTAATTTCATCCTAAAATGTATGTAAGCTTTCAATTAAAAATTCATTGTTGATCGCAGTCATTGTTAGACAATACTTTTATTAAAATTTATAGCATGAAGAAAATTGAGATAAATGATCTGTTGCCATTTTTTGCTCGAATATGAAAAAATAAAATTCAGGCTTTTGTTTTGAGGCTTTTTTCCCTGTAACCGGGGGTTTTAAAATATTTCCTGTTTGGTGATTTTTCCACGATCTGTCGGGAGTTTTTAAAACTTTTTTTTTTTTTTTGGTTCAAGCTTGATTGTTGAACACGCTTCACTTGACATAATTTTTATTTTTAAGGTAGACTGTTCAAAGCTGGATGATGCAGCTAGTATATATCATAGTTTTAAAAAAATTAATGAAGGTTTCACTGCTATAAAAGTGAAAGTTCTAACACCATAGGAATTAGTTTTTTACATGTACTAAAACTCTAACATCACAGCTCAACAACAATCAAAACTTCAAAAATACTCTTAACCATGCCCATTACTAGTTATAAGCCCTATTTATTTCTGGTATTCCACCATTTAAGTAAGTTTATTATCAAGTCAATGTTTATAGTTCACATGATTGCAGATTTAGCCAGTTGGTATCTTATTATCGTGTTCTTAATTATAGGGTTCCAATGCTAAGCCCGTAGTATCCTTTATTGCTGGCCTGACTGCCCCTCCTGGTAGAAGAATGGGTCACGCTGGTGCTATTATATCTGGTGGGAAAGGAGGGGCTCAAGAAAAAATTGAAGCTCTAACTTCGGCCGGAGTCGTTGTCACAAGATCGCCTGCTCAAATGGGCTCCACCATCTTGCAGGTAATTTGTGCTTGAAAGTGCTGCATTTTCCCCAATCCCCTCGGTATGACAAGATTCTACTGTGTGTGTGTGTATATAAATATATATTGGGTGATTTGGTTCCAAAACATTGTTCCGGTACTACTTTTCTGGAAAAACAAATTTTTCTTTCTTGTAAAATTGGTCACAACTCAGGATTCAATTGGTGTTCTGGCACTGAAAGTTTTTATGCATTCACAATATGCAGTAAACTCTTGATTATCCGCGGAATAGGGTGGCAGGGTAGGGAGAGGGTAAGGGAAAACTGCGGATAATAGGTAGAAAACGATACTACTGTATACAATAGCTAAAAAATATGAATAACACTCACTCATACATTTAAATTATAGCTAAAAGCATTGCTACATTGCAGCTACTCACATTGAATGCAAAATTTATATACAGTAGACGCCGCTTAATGTGATCACTTTGGGACAAATACAGGGTGAGTTTGATCGAATCTGCCATACGAAAGGGGGTGATAGAAGAGCCCAAGCGGAGCATAGAACCACCCATTATCGTGTCCAATCCTTAACCGTAACCGAGTTTTGGTAAATTTAAGGAAAATGAGTAAAAAAACAAAATTTTGAGAAAACGACCGATTTCTGAAATTCCTGTAGGACCTACAAGGAAAATAAGTACATATTTGGAAAGAGCAGACTAAATCCTACAAAATGATACCTTTCGCATTAAGATAGTCGCATTTTACCGAGAGCTACAGGCTTTGAAACATTGGACACACTCAGAATTAAAATGGTGCCAACGTTTTTAATCGACATTTTCAAAAACAACCGTAAGAGCTACAATCGGGCAAATCTACCAAAAACTGGCCCATTTTATTAGTTTTCATCAGATGCTAGAACAACAAATCATATTGGGCTTCAAGTTCAGCTGAAAGTCAGGCTTTTGTTTGAAACAGTAAAAATCTGCATTCGTTAAAAAAGGAAAACCAGCAAAGAGTCGCACTTTTCTGTTTTGAATTTTCTGTTTCACGATAGCATGTTGCTTTCTTTGTTTAAGAAAATGATATTTTTATATAAAAATAATAGTTTTAACATTTAATTTAGAGAAAAAACACATGAGATAACGATTCGTAGAAATAAAAGAAGCATTACTTTCCCGTGCTTTTCACAAAGGGAAAATCAATAACAAAAAATGTTACACCAACATCGATTAGTACATTTAATAAACCTTCAAAATTTACAATAGCTGCTGAAATTGGTCCCTGGAAGTTACGAACTCGGAACCACTGAGGATGGCTGCCGCAGATGCAGCCGAAAGGTTTGGAGAATATACACTCAGACCACGGCACAACAGCCCGGAATCCTTTCATAATATTGACACCGGCCGTGAAAGCCTTCACTCTTACAAAGTAATGCTTCTTTTATTTCTACGAATCGTTATCTCATGGGTTTTTTCTCTTTATTAAATGGTTAAAACTATTATTTTTATATAAAAATATCATTTTCTTAAACAAAGAAAGCAACATGCTATCGTGAAACAGAAAATTCAAAACAGAAAAGTGTGACTCTTCGCTGGTTTTCCTTTTTTAACGAATGCAGATTTTTACACTGTTTCAAACAAAAGCCTGAATTTCAGCTGAACTTGAAGCCCAATATGATTTGTTGTTGTATCATCTGAAAGCTAATGGAATGGGCCAGTTTTTGGTAAATTTGCCTGATTGTAGCTCTTACGGTTGTTTTTGGAAATGTCGATTAAAAATGTTGGCACCATTTTAATTCTGAGTGTGTCCAATGTTTCAAAGCATGTAACTCTCAATAAAATGCGACTATCTTAATGCGAAAGGTATCATTTTGTAGGATTTAGTCTGCTCTTTCCAATATGTATTTATTTTCCTTATAGGTCTTACAGGAATTTCAGAAATCGGTCGTTTTCACAGAATTTTGTTTTTTTTTACTTATTTCCCTTAAATTTACCATAACTCGGTTACGGTTAAGGATTGGATACGATAATGGGTGGTTCTATGCTCCTCTTGGGCTCATCTATCACCCCCTTTTGTATGGCAGATTCGATCGAACTCACCCTGTATAATTAGATAACAATAACCAAAATAAATCCAGGACGTATAAAATGATTTTTTTCAACTAAGAAGAATTTATTTTTGCAACCGTGAATTAAAATTACAATGACTCAACTAAACACAGTTTTAAATTAAAAATTACCAAATTAGCAGAATGGAAGTATCTGAATCATAAAAGGGAAAAATAAAATGTGGGATGTTGAAACACACAGCAATAAGGTGAAATAAAATATGACTGTTTACTTGTGCATCCTTTTCCCTGAAATTCGTAAACCACATTTTCAAGCAGATTCAACTTCACCATCTTTTCCAGCACAGTTTCACTTGTTGTTTAAATTTTAATTTAGCTTCACATTGTTTTCAATCTTGTCACGATTTTTTAGCCACTTGCAAAGTAATGGCTGAGAAATGTTTAGTTCTTCTGCAGCATTTCTTTGACTCATCATAGTTAAATTATCAAAGCGTTTTAAAATAGTAATTTTTTCTTTGACAGTTAAAATATTGCACTTTTTCTCCATGGTTAAGATGTTTGACTGTTTTAGGGTGAAGTTTTAAGGTAACTGGACAGGGAGAAAAATTCTGCTTTACTGATAAGAAGGGAACTTGTTTTCCTGGAAGCTACAAAATTGAGAGGAGATCACCATCTGCAACCATTCAGCTCTACATCCATACCTGCAACATCTCCAGCGACATGTTGCAGGTTTTGCATGTGCAAACCAAAGGATCTTAGGGGTAGTCTGGTCACTGAGAACGAAATGTGTTGTTTCATCTTAATATATAAAAATCTTCTGTGTGGACGTTTGTCACCATAAGGCTTTTAAACGGCTGGATTGATTTTGATCAAATTTTTTGTGTGTAATTAAATTGTGGCGAGCATGGTTTCAAAGCGCGATGGATCGAATCGGAAACGTTTTTGTTAATTAATTAATTCACTTAAACATTGAACGGTTATATCTCCCAAATGATTAATATTTATTTTAACCTATTGTTGAGCAAGAACTGAAATAAATATTTAACAAGGTGCCAAAGAACAATAAGAAACCCAGCTCTGCTTTTTGTAATGAAATTTCCTACTGTGATATGTCAATTGAGAACAGATAAAACATAGGGAGAGAGTGAAGCCTTCATTTCTTGAAAGCAACTATTTTAGGTCCCGTGATATATTTTAATGTTAAGTACTGAAATTTTCACACAAAATGCGTGTTCTGTCGTTGTAGTTGAACCATGTGACCAGATCGGCGCTTTAGGTTTTCCTAACTAAATGATCAGAAAATACTGTACATAGCAACATTTGTTTCTCAGCTCAAATCCATCTGAGTTTTGGCACCAATGTCCAGAATACTTTAAGAATTATCAAACTAATCAGTACATTATTAAAGGAAACGACGAAACAAATTTTATTTCGTCCAGATAAATTATAACAGGGTAGTTCTGTACACAAAAGATCGTTGCAGTAGAAGATCTTTATCTTTGGTGGAAAGAATAAATTAGGCAATGTGTGAAGTTTTAAAAGTTTTCGTTTAAAAGATCGGACTGCTAATTGTTCAGAGTTAGCTTTTCACACAGATCGGCTGGATTACAGTAACGTTGTGGCTGGGCGACTTAGGCTATATACAAGAGAGTTGCGTGATCATTTGTTTACATTTTAAAGCTACTCTTAATGTAATTTATTGTATTTTTGTTTATTTGGCAAAATATTTCAAATTGCAAAGAATTGTTTTTTTGTTTTTAAAGAGATTTTAGTTCAAGAATGTGTTTATTTTACATCAGGAGGGGGGAGGGAGGAGTGATTTTTGCTTAGTCAGAGAACTGTTTTTACCTTTATCATTTTTTTTAACGATATCCTTTCGATTGTTTTATTCTTTTTCATATGGGGATGTTGCAGCGGGATTTCCCGTTTGTTCTAGATGGGTAGTTAGTTTTTTACACTTATTATCTGAGGACGCTTTTTATCCTTTGAGCATGGCTGAAGGAACAAACCATTAAGTACGGGAGAAAAAAATATTTAATAAAACAACTGCTCAGTGGGCATCAGATAAATCAAGTTGTAATAAATATACGCATTCTGATACCAAGCACAGCTTAAATCACGTTCTTTTTACTTATTTTTTTTAAACGGTTCAAACACTTGATGGTTTATTGAAATTTTTTAACTTTTTAATTTACCGAGTTTGAATAGAGCAACGTCTGTCAGGTCCTCTAGTTCCATAAAAAGTTTACACTACTATTGAAAACTGCAAAATGCCACACAGAAAGCTAGTCTTGTCAAGGTTTGCCATTGCATTTCTGTTAATTGAGGAACAAAAACGGAAAATTTGGAAGTTTATGAAAAAGTGATAACAATAAACGAAGACTCTGATTACGATTTCCAACTTTTTTAACACGTATTAACACAAAAGTGTTCTGGGACTTCGTGGTACTGATAACAATAAGCAAATGATAACATTAACCCTGATCATATTAAGCGGCGCCTACTCTGTAAAAAGTAAAAACCAACAATAACCCAATCATAAGTTTTAAAAACATTTAACGATCATTTTAAAAAAGAGAGAGAAAATAACCGCGGATAATCAAGAGTTTACTGTATATATATATTAGGGTAGTCTTTATTTATACGAGTTTTTTTTTTTTTTCGAAATTCAACAAGTGATGCCCCCTAGTTTTGTGACACTATAATAAAAAGTAATGTCTGCAAAATTTAAACTCAATTGGTCAATAATAACACATGCCCCTACGACATCAAACTTGAGCACTTCTGATTATTTTCCCACAAATCTTCGAGCTTTTACTTCAGACCCAGTACATTGTTTCTCCTAGGTTTGCAAAATATTCTTACAGTGAGATAGCACTAAAATTAGTCTTTTTAATTACCTTATATCGTCTAAAGATTTTACGTTGAATAAGAATGAAATAGTGCTTTAGAAACTTTACCTTAATCCTATGCGTTTCTCAATGTATCTCGATCGTGTTTATTTACTTCCAATAGTCTTGGACTGTCTGTAAAATAAATTGCTTTTGTGACTCATATTTGGTAAATTGGTTGTGAAATTTTTTGATTAATTGTTCTCCTCTTTCAGTTGTTACTTTATATCCTGTAGAACATTTTAATCAACTAAGGTGTGCTGGTGCTACAGACACTACAAAACATTCAGCTAAAGGGTCTCATCCACTATAATTGATTTTTTTCCTCATTTTTCGTTAAATATCTTGCTTTCTTTTTTTTTTTTTTTTTAATGTAATTTTAAGCAAAAGTAATAAGAATCACAAGAAAAAAGAAGAAACTTTCCCCTGGGAAATTCAACTAACAATTTAGTGTGAGAAATTTGACTTTTTACTTTTTCCGCATGAAAAAGAAGTAGGAATTTGTTAAGATCCTTTTTGAGTCCCAAAATGGGAAGTCCACTAAATTCACAATAAAAATTAAAAAACCGCACAAAAAATGCAGGAGCAAAACCTCCACAAACTTAACCTTTATCAAATTTTGATCACCAAAACCACACCCTGAAGTTTTGTAATTAATGTAGTTATAAGTGATGAATTATTTAAAGCTTAAGAAATGCAACATTTATTTCTATTATAACTTGCATAACATTTTTATTGTTTATTATAATGTATTTTTGTATGATTTTTAAAAACATATTGATTTTTGTTTTGTTTTTTAAATTAACTTGATTTAACAATTAATGTGGTGTAGAAAGATTTATTAATTCTTACCCTTTATTTTAGTATGTCAAACCATAATTTCTGTGATGCTATTCATAAAGTCCAATTAGCAAAACACCTGACCCTTCAAAGGAAGCCTATCCATCCTTTTGGATCTCATGTCTGCAACTTTTCCTGGAATTTTGTACATTTTTCTAGCTCTCATCCTAAAATTGGCATTCTCTTCTGACTGAAAATTAGCTATCCGTGACTATCAAAAATGTTGTTGATGTTTTTAATTTGATAAGTTGTGCTGGAATAAATTATTTATTTATCCCAATTGATGTTTTTTTTATTTGCTGTACTATATGATTGTCTAGTAATGCCACATCTTAACATTGTTCTTGGAAGATTTGTCTATGCAATATCTGTACCTCAGAGCCAGAAGGACATAAGTCACAATATGGTAATTTTTCAAGAGCAAGGATCAACTTTTTCTAGTGCATGTAAAGGGTGGGACACGCACTCTTTTAACCCTGGTAAAAAATAGAAAAGGATTTCTTTTTAAAGAATGAGGTTCACATAGCTGGATGGGGGATAGACTTCTACATACAATGCACTAATAAACGAAAAATAGCAGACTTCAGTTCAGCTCTAAGGTACAGATACAGTCAACTCTTAAAAACTCCAAGTCCCAAGGAACTGATTAAAATGTTCAAGTTATTGGTAGTTCGAGTAATGGAAAGTTCCCAAATCAGTCTCAAGAGTTTGGAACCCAATGAAAACTTCAAGGTGAGGGAATGTTCGAGTTAGCGAGATCCGACCGTATAGGACTTTAACAAAACTTTGATATTGTATAAACGTGGCAGGAAAACTGAATCATTGTTAAGTTACTAGAGGGTTTTTACATTTTATTGGCTTGTAAGCAAATACCAAGCTTTTAATTACAGCATCAAGAGACTGCAGTTTCCCTCTTATATGAGCTCGGCAGTCTGGTATAGCCATAACAAAGCTGATTCCACCCCAAAAATGAAACTGGGTATATCTTCACATAGTGGCAAAAAACATTTTAGTACACTAGTGTCAATGTATACTCATAGATGACACTGTTCAATGCTGAACACAGTCTTTTTTTTAAAAAAATTGGCAAAAAAGAGAGCCATCCTTTAATTGTTTTTTTTTTTTTTTTAGGAAGAAATTTAAGGAAAAAGTAGCATTTTTAGAAGAAAATATTTTTTTGCTGAAAAGAAATCCTTAAAATAACATGATACTCGAGGGTTTATTCAGAAGAAGAGTTAGTCAGTTTATGGACATTTTTCTCCTCTACAGGCTAAATAACAAACTCTTCACGAAATTTCGATCTCTAAAAATGGACCCTACAGGAAAGAGTTCAAAACCGTAACCGAGCAATATCCCTCTTTAAAATACTTCATTTCAAGGATGTCCCCTTCCCTTAGAAATTGGAACTTCCTTGCTTTTAATACTTCTTTCTTTGCAAAAATGTAAAAACATTTTTTCTCCATTTCTGCGCAGCAATTGTTTCTTTAAAGGAATAAATGACAAGTAATTTCATTTTTTATAAATGCTATCTTAACAAATGTTCGCCAAAAGTTGTTGCCAAAATTTAGAAGCTAAACCTATAAATCAGTTCAGCGAGTTGGCTCTTTAGTATCGCAAAAAATGACATGAAACCAAACAGATTTCATCCATAGTCTCTGTAAAACTTTTCTGCATCATTTTACAGCTCTGCAAGAATGATAATGCAGAACTTCACTTGTAAAAAAGATTATTTCTTCCCACTTTAATGGCAATTAATTTAAGAAATAAAAACGTCCGAAAATATTTTTTTTTTTTTCATTTTTTTACGCTTAGTTTTTGCAATTATTTGCTGAAAGTTAGCAGTATTGGTGTTGAATGATGTGGGGATTGCCTTGTTTAACTTTTAAGCCGACAGCCTTACATTTTACCGTTCATCAATCAAAATTTAGCGGTAAATGTTAATAAAGCTATTACTATCAGAGCTATGTAAAAAAAAATCAGTTTTTGAAGTTAAATTCTGATGCAAACACTGTCTTTTCTTTCCTCCCTCTTTTTCTTTTTTTGCTGCAGAACTGTTGTATATGCTACAATTTGCGAATACTCCTGATAAAAACTAATAGTTGTTGTACGATATTTATATATTTACGCATACAAAAAATTATTTTGATTTTCTATCAATGTGGACATTTTCAGAAGGGAACCCTCGCTACATTATGCATATATTTTTTATTATATCCTATGTAAAAACACTTACCTTAGTGTTACACCAAGCCTTGCTTCAGCAGAAATACTTTTCCTCCAAAATATGTCTTGATTTTCTATGATCAGTCTTATTTTATTGATTAAAATGACAAAAACGTCTGGAGTAATCCTCATGAAACTAAATGGCAATACAATATATGGTTATTAAATTACAGAAAACAATAGAAAAAGTAATCTAATCAGTTTTTCCCCCGTAAAATATTAGCTCGAAATAGTACTGCTGGCTGGTCATCAGTTCTAAGCCCTCGGATTAGAGTGTGATGGTATCCGTAAGTTTCTCGTTGTTGGAGAAACCTTCTCACCTAAACTTTGTGCTTTCGTTTGGCGTCATATTTTGTTTCAATGAAAGCCAAAAACGTTAAGAAATGCAAGCTTATGATCGCATCATCCATTTCATTAATCCTGTCCATTTCTTTGCGAACCATGTACTAAACATTTTAAGATAAAATGAGAATGTACAGATTTTTCCTCCAGATGACGCTGTTTTTTATGGCGTAAAAATAATTTTGCCCAAGTAGGGTCAACACGCTCCTGAAACTTAACAGAAACCTAAAACGAGCCATTTTACGTTTCTGTTTTACGGAGATGTGGAGCCTCGCCCTTAGTTTCCAACAAAAAAAGTGCAGAAGTTGAGATCCCATGCAAATTAAGCTCTGCTTATGTCACTGACAGCAGAACATTTAAAATGTTCAAGATTGCTTTAAACTACATCTTTTCATGTATTCATTTGAAGAAAAAAAGTTATACTTATTTGTCATAAAATGTATTGAGACTCCTTGACGTTTAATATGGATTCTATTTTAGTTGAATTTGGGTGCCAGCTAAACATAAAGTGTAGAGCATCTTTAGTCGTTCTGACAATATTTTTTAAAGTCTAAAGTCAGGTTCTTTTACAATTATATTAAAAGTAACATTTGATGCAGTAATTAAATCTTCAAGGTTAAACTATATTATATTATTAACATTAAATTTAATTTATAAAATCAGACAAATTCCTTTTAATGCATTCCATTTAAAACATGGTATCTGGTATTTGGGAGCAGTTCTCCACAGGTTGCAGCAAACAAAGATCTGAGCTTTTAAGTTTTAACAGAAAATAAATTTTATTTTACTCGAACATTTTTTGAGTAAAATTACAATTCTGTCTAGTGAAATAATTTTTTTAAAATTTTATAAATAAAAAAACCTTTAAAATCTTGCTAAAAGAGATGAATTCTGAACATTCATAGTATTTTCAGAGAATATGTTAATACCAAAATATTTTTTAATAAAATATTTTTGAATGGTTCAAACAAAACTGAGAGTAGGACCTTCTTTTTAAGCATTAAATGACAAATATACTTACAGTGAAAAAATTGAAAATTAAGTTAACAATATTGAAAATTGGACCTTGACACATTCATTGATGTTCAAAGACATAACCAAAATTTAGGGGGCGAGGTCGAGAGTCACAAGTTTCATTCTTGTATATCACACCCCAATATGATGTCAAACATATTCTTTTGACTTTATTGATAACAAAAAGTAAGTCATTCAATAAATTTTAGCATTAACTAATGAAATAAATTATTAATAATAAATACTGAATTAAATTACCAGACAGCACATGAATTTTTGCATTTACATATTTTCCTGTCAATCTTAAAATGTTAACAAAAAAGCGAATTCATTAATTTAGAAGCAAAACTTAATTAAAACACCATGCTTTTTAGTGTTTTCATTTAGGATCTCCAGTCTGCTTCTATAAACATGCCAATGTTCACGGAATAAAATGTAGTCTTTTTCCCCCAGGTGTGATAGTAACCTTACTTGGATTCAGCAGTGCAAGACCATTTAAACGTACATTATGTATGGTGCTTCTTAAGTATGTTTACTGCCTGTTCAAAGTGCAACTTGTTATAGGAAAAGTGTAAAAGATTTTAAAATCTTTAAATATGAGGATAAAATTCATCAAATGGAGGAATTCTGTTTTGATGTCAAAATTTCAGCTCTGCATTAAAACTCAAGTTCACATCAGACCTTGTCTGTTAAAAAAAAAAATGGATGGGGGAAGGGATAAAACTAATTTCCTCAATAAATACGCTACAGAGTACAATAGAAAGCAAATGATTAGTTTAGTCTTGTGAATAAGAGAGTGTTAATACGCTTGCAAGGGTTTTGAAGAGGAAGGAAAAAGAGAAAAAAACATATATATATATATACATATATATATATATATTTTCATTTATTGGAACTGAAATTATTGTCTTTGAAATTATTTTATGTACATATTACATTAAACTATAATAAATTGAAAAAAAAAAAATCAAGGGCGATAGGAGACTCCTCCCTTGTATGTGCCACTGCCAACAATATCAAAAATCTAATAAATATAGACCACTAGCCCAACCAGAATTACCTTCTGCCCCCCCCCCCCCCCTCCTTCATACACCACTGCTACAGACTAATGATAAAATTTGATTGTTAGTAATTTTTAAAACTATGTGTCCTTTAGTGTTAACATATTATATTCCAGATGTGCCTACTATTTTCATAAAAACAGAATTGGTGGTGAATTTTAAATTGTTGGAGAAGAAATTTCTGTTCCCATATTCTGAAAAATGTCCTAAGGATTTAATAAGAATACATTTTAAATGGTGTATGCAGTTTGTTCATGAAGTTTGCAATGTTGTTATTCAGCCGGTCACCTTGTCTAGTGGTCAGAGAGTCTGACTAATGGGAGGTCTTGGGTTTGAATCCAGGTCTTGGGCATGGATGCACTTTCTCTCTCCTGATCTTGTCTTTTCTTTGTGTAAATGTGTTGTTGTGCAGTGAATGGTTGCCTACCCTATAAACAGATCCTTATGGCATGTGTGGACTTCATACCAAATTGCAGTACAGTTGGAAAAGTGGAGCAGCTCACCAATAATTGCCAACTTTGCTGGCACAAGACAACAACGTTATTATTCATTTAATTTTTAACGAATTTGATACAACAGAGGCAGTACATAGGAAAATACATACAATATACAAAAGGAAAAATATAAGTTAATATTAGTTGAAAAAATATTTCAAGACTTTAAAATACAAATCTTTGAAATGCATAAGCTGCAAATTAATAGCCAATTAAAAAAAAAGTTTCAGGCAATGAATAATGACTTCCCATGTTAGGAAGAATAAAAGTAAATAAAACTCATAATTTGCAAAGTTGGATAGTTTCCATTACAAAAAAGAAGCAATGCAAGTGTAACAAAAATAACCGAAATCACCATCATTATCACTGAAAATGTATTTCATCTGTTCATCAGTGAAATCTTTGAAGATAGAGTCCTTTTTGAAAAACTTTCTCAATGAATCCATGAACCATAAACGATTACAACAATAACAATAATGAATAGGTTCATCTGAAATGGCTTCAAATAATTTACTTTTCTCTTTTGTCCAGTAAGTATGAGTTTCATAGTTATCAGCTTGAGAGTTGCATGTAGAATAAAGGTTAGAATTATAATTGTCAGCTTGAGACTTGCAAATGGAGTGAAGATTGGAGTGATCACCGTCAGTTTGAGGCTCGCATATAGAATGAAGATTAGAATAATCACTATCAGTTTGAGACTCGTATATAGAATGAAGATTAGAATGATCACTGTCAGTTTGAGGCTTGCATATAGAATGAAGATTAGAATGATCACTGTCAGTTTGAGACTCGTATATAGATAAAGATTAGAATGATTATCTTCAGCTTGAGTCTTGCATTTAGAATAAAGGCTAGAATGAGTATTGTCAGTTTGAGACAACTGAACAGAATGAATATTAGAATGATTATTGTCAGCTTGAGATTTGCATATAAAATAAAGACTAGAATGAGTATTTTCAGGTTGGGACTTGCATATAGAATGAAGATTAGAATGATTACTGTCAATTTGAGCCTTGCATTTGGAGTAAAAGTTCGAATGATTATTGTTTATTTGAACCGCCGTACGTATATGTTTGGTATTATTACTGTTTTCTAGTTTATTGATTTTTGAAATGTCCACAGGTACTAAAACTTTTGAACTGTGCAGAATGTAGGATGTGGAATGATCACTGTTAGTTTGAGACTTGCATATAGAATGAAGATTAGAATGATTATTGTCAGCTTGAGTCTCGCATATAGAATAAAGGCTAGAATAAGTATTGTCAGTTTGAGTCACGCGAATAGAATGAATATTAGAATAATTATTGTCAGCTTGAGATTTGCGTACAAAATAAAGACTAGAATGAGTATTTTCAGGTTGAGACTTGCATATAGAATGAAGATTAGAATGATTATTGTCAATTTGAGCCTTGCATTTGGAATAAAAGTTCGAATGGTTATTGTTTATTCGAACTGCCGTTGGCATATGTTTTGTGTTATTACTGTTTTCTAATTTATTGATTTTTGAAATGTCCACAGGTACTAAAACTTTTTGAACTGTGCGGAATGTAGGAAAGGATAGTGTGCTGCTTCATATTTGAAGATGTTGACGTTTGTGCCCCATCAATATCTTCTAATTTGCGCTTTCTTTCTCGACTTCTTCGCCGCAATTGATAATCGCGTTCACGAAGAAGAAATTTAGGGTCCAATCTCTTTATACGCCTAGCTTCACGAGCTTGCCTACGATTATCATCGTTTAACATTCGTTGTTGATAGTTCGCTCTTCTTCGTTGTTTACGTTTTGGCTGTGGCTATTGCGCCGGTAACTGGCTCAATAGCTCCCCAGCTATTGCGCCGGCATAGCCTCAGGCGTTCATGTTCCCGGCATCTATTACCGGCGTAATAGCAGCAGGGCTATTGAGCCAGCAATTTTTTAAGGCGTAATAGCCACTGGGCTATTGAGCAGCAATTTTTAAGGCGTAATAGCCACTGGGCTATCGAGCCAGCAATTTTTAAGGCGTAATAGCCAGCAAGCTATTGAGCCTTAATTTCGGATTATTATATCCCAGGGGTGTCCACCTATTGGGGATCATGGCGCAGACTGCGCCATTGAAATTTTTAGGGGAGGCGTTTGAGGGGTATTTTTCTCACTTTAAGGGGGCTCTTGCATTCCGGGGAGGGGGGAATTTAGGGGGATGCGCCCTTGTCCTTGTGGCTGGTTTTGGGGTTAAGTCAGGGGTGCCCATCTAAGCAGGCGGGGGGGGGGGGGGGGGCATGGCACAAACTGCGCCATTGAAATTTTTAGGGGGTTGAAGAGTATTTTTCTCACTTTAAGGGGGCTCTTGATGCACTTCGGGGGGAAGTCTTCGCGAAATTTAAGAGGATGAGCCCTTGTCCTTGGGGCAGATTTTTGGGTAAAGTCAGGAGTGCCCACCTAAGCGGCAGGGGGGCATGGTGCCGACTGCGCCATTGAAATTTTTAAGGGGGGTTGAAGGGTATTTTTCTTACTTTAATGGGATCTTGCATTTCGGGGGGGGGGGGGTCTTCGCGAAATTGCGCCCTTGTCCTTAGGGCTGATTTTGCGGTAAAGTCAGGGTGCCCACCTAAACGGGGCCGGGGGCCTGGGGAAGACTGCGACATTGCAATTTTTATGGGGGGTTTAGTGGGGGTATTTTTTTACTTTAAGGGGGCTCTTGCATTTTGGTGGGGTTAGGGGATGCGCCCTTGTCCTTGGGGCTGATTTTGGTGTAAAATCCAGGGTGCCCACCTAAGCAGGGGCTGACTGCGCCATTGAAATTTTTAAGGGGGTTTGAGGGGTATTTTTCTTACTTTAAGGGGGCTCTTGTATTTCTGAGGGAAATCGTCACGAAATTTAAGAGGATGCGCCCTTGTCCTTGGGGCTGATTTTGTGGTAAAGTCAGGGTGCCCATCTAAACGGGGGCGGGGGCATGGTGCAGCCTGCGACATTGAAATTTTTATGGGGGGGTTAGGGGGATGCGCCGTTGTCCTTGGGGCTGGTTTTGGGGTAAAGTCACGGGTGCCCACCTAAGCGGTTGGTGCATGGCGCTGACTGCGCCATTGAAATTTTTAGGACGGTTGGAGGGGTATTTTTCTCACTTTAAGGGGGCTCTTGCATTTCGAGGGGGGGGGGTCTTCGCGAAATTTAAGTGGGTGCGCCCTTGTCCTTGGGGCTGATTTTGGGGTAAAGTCGGGAGTGTCCACCTAAGCAGGGGGGGGGGGGCATGGCGCAGCCTGTGACATTGAAATTTTTATGGGGGGTTTTAGGGATATTTTTCTCACTTTAAGAGGGCTCTTGCATTTCGGGGGGGGGGATCTTCGGGAAATTTAGGGAGATGCGCGATTGTCCTTAGGTTTGATTTTTGGTTAAAGTCGGGGATGCCCATTTAAGCGGGGGGGGGGGGGGGGCATGGCACAGACTGCGCCATTGAACTTTTTAGGGGGGGTTGAAGAGTATTTTTCTCACTTTAAGGATGCTCCTGATGCATTTCGGGGGTAAGTCTTCGCGAGATTTAAGAGGATGCGCCCTTGTCCTTGGGGCTGATTTTGATTAGAGTCAGGGTGCGCACCTAAGCGGGGGGGGGGGGGGGCATGTTGCAGACTGCGACATTAAAATTTTGAGTGGGGTTTGAAGGGTATTTTTCTCATTTTAGAGGGGGGCTCTTGCATTTCGTGGGGTCTTCGCGAAATTTAGGGGAATTCGTCCTTGTCCTTAGGGCTGATTTTGGGGTAAAGTCAGGGGTGCCCATCTAAGCTCGGGGGGGGGGGGTCATGGCACAGACTGCGCCATTGAAATTTTTAAGGGGGGGTTGAAGGGTATTTTTCTTACTTTAAGGGGATCTTACATTTCGAGGGGGGGGGGTCTTCGCGAAATTTTGGCTGATGCGCCCTTGTCCTTAGGGCTGATTTTGTGGTAAAGTCAGGGTGATGCCCACCTAAACGGGGGCGGGGGCCTGTTGAAGACTGCGACATTGAAATTTTTATGGGGGGTTTAAGGGCATAGGCGGATTTAGGCTGTGAATTCTGGGGGTGCAACAATATAGCAGTGGCGTAGCTAGGGAGGGACGGAAAGGGTGGTTCGCCAGAGGCGGCGTACTTTTCGGGGAGGCGATTCAGCACTTTTGGTGTGAAAAAAAATCGAATAAAAGAATCATACTTTAAATCTAATACTGGAGGCAAAGAAAAAAAACCCCTTTGAAATGTAAGGTTTTGGTATAACTGAACGGTCATTTCAGTGTTCAAAGTTGAAATATTTCCGTAGTGAGCCCTTGAACCTTCCTCATTCACTTAATGTCCTTAAATTGTAATTCAATACTTAAATTGTATTTTTAAAACTTAAATTTCGGAAAATATTTAAATATGTAATATCAAATAAATTTGGCAAATATAACATCTGTTAATGTATATAAATATCAAATATATTTCTGTAAAAGTTGTTTCTTTGTCAGTGCTGAATTAATGCAGGGAAAAAAAATTATTGGAACCTTGTTACGGAATAAAAGCTGACTCTCCATCGTCCCCAAAGGCTTAAACGGATTTCAGTTTTGATAAAGATTCGGTAGAGAACCCCATTCCCCCAAAAGTTACTTTTTTAACTGCAATTTGTGATGTAAATTCAGAGTATTTCTCCGAGATAGGCGACTGACTCCGCTCCCTTTATTTTTGTAGGAAGAATACGGATTAAATTAGTTTCCCTTTGCTACTTGAAATGAAGTTTTATAGTGTGAGCGATAATTTTCAATGCTTTAATGTATTAGATATGTCTCAATGAAAAGGTGGCAAATAGAGGAACCGCCCCGGGCGAGAGAAACTGTAGCTACGCCACTGCAATACAGAGCATGGGGGGGATACAGTACTGCAAATGGCGACTAAAGCTGCTATTCTGACGACAAAGACGACTATTTTGATGACAAAAGCGAGTATTTCGCAATCAGTTGTAAAATACAGTGACTATTTCCTTTTTAAAGGTTGTTTGGAGAAAATTTACCCCATGTAGGTCTATCCCACTTCATGGCATTAAAATGATATAAATGCTTTTTTTTTTTAAATAGGAGACTATTTTAGAAATTATTTTCTGTATCTGGTAACTATTTTGGAGACTATTATTCATATTAAAGGCAACAAAAGCAACTAATTTTAGTAGGGGAAATCACTGATAGCACTGCCCCGCCCCCTTCAATAAAATTTTGAACTTTTACCGTGGAGATGTTAATTTTTAGTTGATTTCAGAGTGATTTTATTGTAATGTTTACTGAAATGATGTGTAAGGACTTTATATCGTTTTTGAGGGAGTACATCACAATAGCCATATTTTTGGACTTTATTAGGCATACTTGTTTCAAGGAAAAAGAAAATTGTAATGCTATACCAATAAATACGAAATTGCAGACTATAAAATTATCATATAATACAGTACTGAAAAATAATTAAAGGAATGTTTTTATTTGATTTATGTAATTATTTATCATCTTTCTTTTTTTTTAAATGGAGAAATACTTCTTTTTAATTCGTGTAGCACAATTTTTTTCGAACTGGCGATGTGTGGTGACCGGGTCTCATAATAAGCTGCCTATTATTGTATTTTTAGGTTTTCTTTCAAGTAAATTAACTTGCATTTAGCTGTAGAAAAATATAAGTTGTTTCACAAAATTTCTGAGGAGAAATATACATTTTCTCCCGATAAAATATTCTTCATTTAAATTTTCTTTGAAAATCCAACCAAAATTGTTGGGGGTGCGGCGTACCCCCTGGCACCCCCGTAAATCCGCCTATGTTTAAGGGGGTATTTTTTTACTTTAGGGGGCTCTTGCATTTTGGTGGGGTTAGGGGGATGCGCCCTTGTCCTTGAGGCTGATTTTGGGGTAAAATCCGGCGTGCCCACCTAAACAGAGGGGTGCATGGCGCTGACTGCGCCATTGAAATTTTTATGGGGGTTAGAGGGGTATTTTTCTCATTTTAAGGGCACTCTTGCATTTTGAAGGGAGGGGAGGGTCTTTGCGAAATTTAGGGAGATGCGCCCTTGTTCTTGAGGCTGGTTTTTGGCGTAAAGTCAGGGCTGCGCCATTGAAATTTCTGTGGGGATTGAAGGGTATTTTTCTCACTTTAAGGGGGTTCTTGATGCATTTCGGGGGGGAAGTCTTCGCGAAATTTAAGAGGATGCGCCCTTGTCTATAGGGGGTGTGGGTATCCCTGATATCTACTATTGTGAACAATTTAAAATTGGTTTCGTTTATTGCAAAGGAACTTTTTACGAGAATTCAACGTCTATCTGTTTTCAGTTCAATTTTAATTTTCACGTGCGAGATGGAATTAAGGCAGTCACATATGGAAACCTTAGAATTTCATCCGTCTGTTTCAGGGCTACGGAGTCGGAGTTTGGCTGATTTTGGGGTATTGGTGCCCACCTAAACAAAGGGGGGGGGGGGGCATGGTGCAGAATGCGCCATTGAAATTTTTTGGAAGGAGTTGAGGGGTATTTTTCATTTTTAGGGGGGCTCTTACATTTCTGGGGGGCTTCGGGAAATTTAGGGGACGCGCCCTTCTCCATAGGGAGTGTGGGCACCCCTGATATCTACTATTGTGAAAAAATTAAAATTGGTTTCGTTTATTCCAAAGGAGTTTTTCACGAGAATTCAACATCTGTATCTGTTTTCAATTCAATTTGAATTTTCTCTTGTGAGATGGAATTAAGGCAGTCACACTGGGGGGGGGGGGGTCATGGCGCTGACTGCGCCATTGAAAGTTTTAGGGGGGATGTTTTAAATATTATTTTTCACTTTCGGGTTCTCTTGCTTTTGGGGGGGGGGGATTTTCACAATTTTTAGGGGGATGCCCTCTTTCTTAGGGTGGGTGGGCACCCCTGGTAAAGGAGATGGAGTCGTTACTCAAAAGTTTTAAATTTACAAATGTCTGGAGTTGGGAGTCGTTTTTACCTCCAAGTTCACAACTTTCCCATCTTGTGGAGTCGGAGTCGAAGTGATTTTGGGGGTAAAGGATTTGAAGTTGATACTCTAAGGTTTAAAATTTACAAAAATCGGATTCAGAGTCTATAATTTTTCCTTTAAGGCCACAACTATCTCATTGCTAGTGTAGGATGGATTTTGAGTTAAAAGAGTCGGAGTCGGTTACTCGAAGAGGCCTTAAGATTGCAAAGGTCGGAATCGGAGTAAGTCATTTTCGCTTCAAGTCCGCAACTCCGTCATTGCATGTGTGGAGTCGGAGTCGGTGCGCGAATGTTTTTAATTTACTGAAGTTGGATCAGGAGTCTGTCATTTTCCCTCCTAGTCCTCATCAACTCTCCCACTGCTAGCGGAGTCGGAGTCGGACTGATTTTGGTGATGCAAAAGAGTCGGAGTCAGTACTCTAAGGTTCTAAGATTTACAGATTCAAAAGTCGAAATCGGAGTCAATCACTTTCCCTCTAAGTCCGGCGCAACCTGGCCCTTGCTTGTGGAGCCCCTGACTGATTTTAGGGCAAATCAGTCGGAATTAAAGCAGTGGCGGATCCAGACGACCCTTTTAGGAGTGGCGAATGACTAATGCATGTGGGCGGGGGGGGGGGGAGACTAACAAAAAATAAAATTTAAAAAAGTTTAATATCCTTGCATAAGTAAGAGTGTTTTTGGGCTCTCTACCAAATATTTTTGTTCAGAACGCATTTTCAGACGTTCTTTGGTAGTTAATAGAAATATGAGGTGTTTAAAGGACCCTCTCCGAAAAAATTTGGAAATTTCAGGGTATATTTTCAAAAATAGAATTGTTTGCCATCTTTGGTGACTTGAAGGAAAAGGATCAGATTCAGAAATTCTCTCTTGTTGCGTTTTGATATTAGACAGCAGAAATGCAATTTCAGAAATCTAAAATGATGCAAAGCAAGAGGTTTCGGGGGCTTTCACCCGGAAAAAAATCGCAATTGAAGTCCCCTAAAAGCGCAGTTGAGGACATCTTTGAAGACATAACAAAAGACATGTAGTTCAGAACTTTTCCCCAGGAATGTTACGATGTAGGAACTTCTCCGGAAATTTTTCGAAGGTGAAGTCCTAAAAACGCAATTGTAGGTCATCTTATATGACATTGGAAAAAGCAAAGCGGTTCGGAACTTTCCACCAGAAATTGTTCGAAATTGGAGTCCTAAAACTGCTCTAGTTTACCATCTTTGATAGCATTAAGGGAAGGGATGGCATCGGGAGCTGTCCCTCAATTTTTCGATAATAAAGCTTCAAACATGCAGTGTTAGGGGATCTTCATTGATGTTCCCTCGAATTTTTTTCGGAATTGAAGTCTCTAATAAAACGTAATTTAAGACCATCTTTAAAGACATTGACCAAAGGCATGAAGTTTAAAACTTTCCCCCGGAAATATTTAATATTAAAGTTTTAAAAGCAGCCCAGATTTTATTGTGATGTCAGGAAGTGGTAAGGTTTTAGTCTTCCCGTTTAAGTTTTTGTAAACAAGGGTCTTCTTCGAAATTGAGACTGCAAAAATTCCAAAATTTTGATAACATTTTAGAGTGACTCTCCCCTAGAAATTTTTTGCAATTGAAGTCGCAAGAGTAGTTGTAGGCGTTTTTTTGTGATGTATTTGGGGGGGGGGGATCTTCCGGAATGTACCTTTTCCCCCTGTGGATCCGGCACTGAGTTGAAGGTTCTAAAATTTCCGGAACCAGATTCGGTTATTTTCCGATGGAATATCGGTTATATTATAAGGAGAAAAAAGGCAATTTAGATATCAGAAACGCAAATAATTTTAGTTCATTCTTTTCAGGAGTTTTACTTTTTGTCAAAGAAAAAATTCCAATAAATTTGAGTTAGGGTTTAATCTTCCAAACGGGCAATCCCATCCATTCTTTAAGGAGTGGGGACTTTATATAGCAAGTGCGAAAAGGAAAATGTATGTTGCAAGTAAAAATAAGATCGTTTTCTGTCATTGAGTACTGCCATTTGGGGAGCCAATGTAGTGGTCAGTGGCGGTCCTAGATTTTATGGGGGCCTCTGGGCAAAGACTTTTAGCGGGGCTTCCAGCTAAAAAATATTAATCAATGTATAATTATAGGGATGACCATCGCAAGAGTAATGTCATCCCCCCTCCCGACTACGAACGAGACCCCTCACATTCGTTAGAATAATAAAATTCAAGGTTTGCAATACATTATCCTAATGTTCAAAGCTTTCGAGCACTTGAAAATGAAAGTTTTTTTTTCCTTCAAACTTTTCATTTATTTTAGAAACGATTCCTGTTGTTTTTCGGGAGTTGGAGGCTCCCAACAAAGTTGGGTTTCTAAGCTTTAACTTGTTTAGCTATAGGTAAATCCAGGCTTGCAAACAACAATACGTTAATTAAGACAGAGACAAGTGCGGTAGAGGGGTGGGGAGTCAGGAGGAATGGGACAGCTGCATTAATAAGCCGAAGTAAAATGAGAAAAATTAATTTTTAGCTAGTCCGGTAGTGGTAGCAGCTTTAGACCCTCGCTTGACTCAACTCTACATCTATAACATCTACTGGACAAGATGTAGAAATATTTTTTCACTTTATTTCGACTTATATAAATGCAGCTGTTCCACTTCTCCCGCAGTCCAATTCTTCTCGACTCTCCCCTAATTATTGTAATTATTAATACGTAAGAAAATCAATCTTTGAGGGGAAAAAACAAAAAACAATAAAAAGTTATCACAAAATTACTTAAGAGTTTAGAAAGGTGATAGGTGAGACTGGATAGTTTTCCCTGGATGTTCTGTATCTAACAGTATAAGAAGTATTGACCTGGTATACATCAATGACAATCTGGAGGAGATAGGGTTACAGACACACAGATACACGAAGAAGTTAACAGGTTTTAATAGTATAAATGAATAATAATTTTTAACAGGTCCTCTTCATGGATCATTCTTGATCAGCCTAAAAATAACTGAAATTTACTTCTTTGTCATTGAAGTTTCAAAGACATTCTACCCAACTTTTATACCTCATTCACTAGCTGATTCTGGTAACAGAAGTAAATTTTGGTACCACTTTCAAAAACTTGGGAACCAAACACGGGGGTTCCGCGTTAGGTTGACCGTCTAAAAACATAACTAGAGAATTAACCACTTTCTTCAGAATTATTTTTATCGAATTCATCATGATTTTGTATGATTCATAGAGTTTGATCAGTACGTTTAAAATTTAATTTAATTGCATGAATTAAGAGATATACATATCACACTCAAACGCATATGCAGCACATGTGCACAATGTACCACTTCCACTTTTTTTATGAAAAAGGAAAAAAGGAATGTACTATTAAATTTGCCAGACATTTTATAAGGCTTTCTTCTCACGTTCTAAATTATGTACTACAATATTTCCAATGTACTATGAATAAAACAATAAATTGCGTGCACACAGTGGCCCACTGTGTCCCATTTGTGGAGTATAGTTGACCAATCTTTTTTATTTATAGTGAACAAACATAAAGTACTGTTTTGTTAGGTCTTTTTATACAATTCTAATTGAAAGAACACAATGAAAACATTTTCATGAAGTAAAATAACCAAAATGTATGGAAAATACATAAATGATGTGACATATAGAATGCTTTTCTTCAGCAACTATAGTAGGGGCAAACCTAACCTAGCAGCATTGTGAAGGTTATGCAGATTCAAATCACAGCATTATCATGCTGCAGATTATATTTTATTTGCTCCAATTATAGTTTAACTGCTGTTTCAATAAAGTGAACCGACAAAGATATTATAATACAATTCCAGTGCCTTATATATACCATCTCTAAAAAAATTAGTAATGAACTTATTATTTTATTTATCTAATGCTGTTTTGAAATCTTTTTTAATATCATATAATTTAAATATATGAATTATTAAATTTTATATGAATAATTATTGTACTACTACTACTACTACTGAAATATGAATTATATTCAATATTTTTTTTTCTTTCCAATATTTTCAACTGCTTGTTATAATAACCAGACTTCAATATTTTGCCAATTTTGCACTTTCTGGTTCATTGAATAGCAGTTCACTGTGCCTCATGTAGAAGCATAACAAATTAACAATACTACACCTGTATGCTTGAACGATGTATTTAATTTTGAGGATTTTTTTCATATATAACTTAGTTTTTGGGTTTAAATGTATATCCATTTAATACCAAAATTATTTTTACAAGATAAATAAGTGCTGGTTCCAGTTTTATATGTTACGGCTGAGAATCAAGTGCCACAGAATAACTAAAAAGGAAATAATCAGGTTTCCACTAATTCCCCAATTTTTCCAGAAAAAGAAAGTCCACAAAATTCCAGAATATATGAACTACATAATAAAATTAAAGAAATAATCAGTTTTGTTATGCACAAAAAAATAAATAAAATAAAAATTAAAAAATAAATAAAAAGAATAAATTAAAAAAATAAATAAAAAGAATAAATTAAAAAAAAAAAAGACAAAAAGCCCAGACATATAAAACTGAGAAAAGACAGAAGCACACATTTGCAGTTATAAAAGGTATTTTAATAGCATCACACAAATTTTATTCAGTCTAAAATCTAAATCTTGAAGTTAATAATATTTGATTAGGGAACTCTTGCTGCATCGTCAAACATTCATTTTATGTGGTGAAGTATCTGGCTGCTACTCCATATAAAGGGGGAAGTAACATCTAACAACCCTTGTACTTCCTCAAAAAATTTTCCTCAGCCCTTTTATTCAGCTAAAACAAATTCTGCAAGCCTAAAATAAACAAATAACAAGCTAATTAAACTCAAAACTCACAGATCAACTGCACATACTCATATAGGCATCAAAACATGCAGTCAAATATCAAATACCTCATGCTAAATTAATTGGATCATACATTACTAGCCTGGATACCAACAAACCAGGGTTGACAAGATTTTGGACCTCAGGGTAAAAATCTACATTTTTGGAGAAACTGTATTTTGTTAGAAAATATCAAAAAACAGAACAAAATTATGTTTTTATTGAATATTTATTCAATGGTGGACATTCAAGTGCAAATATATACGTAACTTATTTATACAGCTGATTCTAATTTAATTAATAACGTTGAATTCTTCATTTAAAATTTCAACTTGTATGCATGTTTCTTTTTTCTTTTCATAATAGTAACCAAATTTTTCGACATTTATGCATGGGTGCAAAAGAAAGTATTCAAAATATAGAGCAATAATTGAATTAAATGCAATAAATGACAATTTTTTGTAGTTACAGAATGTATTAAAAATATAAATTTAAAAAAGAAATTGCACAAGTTTTAAAATATTAGTGCAGTGTATTTAATCATCAATTTCTAAATCTCCCTGCTGCATACTATTCAGTATTAAAGACAGCATTCAATTCTTTGCACTTTTTTCAGCAAGATTAAAAAACTACAAAGCCTAAAATAACAAATAATTAACAAATTTAAACATAAGCAATTTCAAAACAGGCAATGCCTTCAAAACTCACAGATCAATCATATTTAGAAAAACAAGCATCAGAGCATTCAGCAAAAAATTTTAAATATTTTACGCAAAATTAACTAAATCAAATTAGTCATAACTAAGAAGAGAAGATTTTGAAAACAAAATTTGTTTTTATCTTATTTGTTATCAGACAAGACATTTTATCTGGTAAGACACAAATAAGATTTAAAAAAAATAAAAAAAATTAATTTGAATTTTGACTTCTTGAATTCAAATGTTTTTCGCAATCACGAGTGTGTGTGTGTATGTAGGCATGAGTGTTTATGTGTGTGCGAGTTTGTATGTAGGGGGTATGTGTGTGTAGGCATGTGTGTTTGTGTGCAGGTATGAGTGTGTGGGTAGTTGTGTGTATGAGTGTTTGTGTATGGTGAGAAATGTGTATGTAGGCATATGTGTTTGTGTGCAGGCACGAGTGTGATGAGTGTGTGGGCAGTTGTGTGTGTATGTGTAGGTGTCTGTGTATATGCGTATGTGTGTATGTATGTGTTTGTCTGTGTGTATGCGTTTGTATATGTATTTGTGTAGTTGTGTATGTATGCGCATGTGTGTAGCATATGGATGCAACCTGGAGACGGTTTTCGCTATAGGAGCAGCATCGTGAGGAGCCCGCCTGTCCACTGTGATGGTGCGGAGGGTGCTGGTGGGAAAATAAAATGATAGGACGCCAAAACAGTCAAGTGAGAACAATAAGCAAAAATTGTTGCTTGCAAAAGAAGTTGACAATGATGTCACGAGAGGCGAAGAAAAGCCCGAGTTAACAGAAAAAACGTCACACTTACTAGCTCCCTACCCTACCTACTTCGCAAATAAGAAGAGATCATCAGTCTGTGAGCTGCTATTGGTTGGTACGTCTGATTCAAATGGATAAAATGCTCAGCTGGTTGATTGATAATATTCAACGATTGAGAAAAATTATTTAAAAAAAAAAGGTTACTTATGTATGTGTTTAACTAACTAATCCGATTTCTAAAGTGAAGAGCAGAATTTTACCCAAATGTCAGCCAAGGCGCTAGGAACTATTTCTTTCCCTTGGCATCAGCTTATTTCTCCATTGTCAAGTAAGCGTGCATTCAAGTATAGGCAATTGTTGGCTGGTGGAAGGTCCATGTCTTCTGATTGAAAGGCAATTTTGCTTCAAGTTTAGGAGTTGCTGGCTGGTTGGGTACAGCCTAGTCAATCCCCCTTACCAGAGGCATTGCCTGATACAAGTACAGATGAAAATGTCAGAGATGAAAAACACTCCATCTGATGGTCCAGTGAAGTCTCCCATGGTGTTGCTCCGTTCCATTGGTACACAAGGGGTGCAGCAACAGCGGTTTTGTCATGAATAGGAAGTTCTTTTTTTTTTGTCTTGCTTCCATTTGTTTGGCTTTGTCTGCAGCACATATATCTCCTTGATCCCATGAGTTCCACATCAGATAGGGGTTCCGATCTCCTGATTTCTGATGCAAAGTGAGATAAAACCAATATCATTTATATCAAGTTCAATTATACAATGGTATTTGATGAAACATTGGAAAAGAAGAGGAAGTAAATTACTAGAGTCTTACATTATTACATTAGTTTTAAATTATTAGAATCGTCGTGAAAAGTACATGGTCTAATTAAAGCAGATGGAATACCTTTTCTCATACTGCTATTTATTAAATTAACTACATTATAATTAGCTGTGTTAGACGCTGAAGTCGTGTCTGCACTTTTTGTCAAATTTTGACTTACTATCATCGGGTGGTTCTGTGTCACATTTCATCTGAATACAATATTTTACGGTTATTTGAGGCAGTGAGAAGCAAAGGGATGTAAGTGGCAAAATTAAAATTTGGCAATAATCAGTACAAATAGTAGGTGAACATCACCTCTCTCTTGGGGTAAGAGATTGTACTTGCAGCCGTGGTAGATGCTGCTGTATAGTATGATTTAGAAAAAAAAAAATCAATGGAAGCCTCCTAGGCAGTTATTTCTCAACTCTTTTTACGCAAAACTTTAAAATGTCCAGTAACATACTCAACTGCTGATACGGAGTTTGCGCTTAGCATGGCAGTATGCTGTCCCATTGTTCCTCAATACAGCTTCACAACACCGAAATTTCCCGTTTTCGAGACCTAGATTTTTTTAAAAAAAGATAGAGACCTGACCAGTGGCAATAATTTGAAATGCACTAACTTTTGCATTAATATCATTGATAAAGACTAGTTTGTCTTAGTTATGGATTCGATAAAAAAAAACGCAGTAGTTAAACAATTGGTTTGAAATTAGCACCAGAAATACTTCAACAAAATTCTTCCTCCATTCAAATTATTCAGTGCTTCATCTCAACTTTCTGTCACAATGCTTTTATTAAAATTTATAGTGTGAATAAAATCATTGAGACGAAAGATCTGTTGCCATTTTTTTCTCCAATATGAACAAATAAAATTCTGGGGTTTGTTTTAAAGGCTTCTCCTGTAATCGCAGAATTTTAAATGTTTATCTTCTGCGTGTCATTTGACATAAATAATTTTCAAGGTGGACCGTGCAAAGCCGTTTTAAAATGTTATGTTTAAAAATTTGAGAGAAATGAAAATTTGCATACCTCTTTGTACAGGGCGAGGATTCATTAGGGGGACTTGGAAACCAACCTCCTCCTGAACCAGCAGTGAGTTACACACTGCTTACATAGTAATAAACTATGTACTATCACTCGTAGAAGATTGAATTTCAACATTCTTTTTTTTGAAACAAGTTAACAGCATGTAGAATAAAAATTTTAAGAATTGATGGCATAAAAAGTTAAACCATAATGTTGAAACAAACTAAAAAAATAATATAATTCCTTCGAATTTAATGCATATTCAAAGCACAATAAAATTTCAGAATTTGCAATAGACTGTGAAAACTTTGATTTTGAGTTCATAATAGTAATCAAAACACTTGAAGCTTTGGAAGGAAAAATAAAGGGCACTCGCAATAGACAATTGATGCAATTATAACTTAAAAATCAATTTTATTGCTTTGTAATTAGTCAGAGATTTAAGCTTTATCATTTTTAATTATTGTTATGTAGAACATGTGCATGATTTGTTTTTTTTTCAATACTGGTAATTATTTTTATAGCCATCAAAAACTCACAATTACAAATTTCCAGACAATTAGTAGTAAGAAATTCTGAGGGACTTTATATCTGCAAGAAGCTTAGAGAAATCATTTATCATTTATTACTTTACTGTTCAATATAAACATGTTGCATTATAACTTAATAGAGGAGAAAAAACTTAATGTGAAATCTAAATGCAACCCTATTACAATGCTAATGGATAGTTTGGATTAGCACATAATAGTTCGGAATATGTATCCAACCTATTCAGATAATAATTAATATATTTTGTTTCTCAACATGTTTGGAATTGAAATAGGTTCAAATGTTAACTAGCTGTTAGCAATAGCTTATTGTCGATAACTTTTTTTGTTGTCACTTACAGTGGAACCATCTATAATAAAAAAAATTACTTAGCTACGATTGCTTCATAATAAAGAAGAGACTTATAAAATTAAGATTAGAAGTAAGACACATTAAAACGAAAATTATTCAAGAATTGAATGCATTGCCTGCTTATTACAGGAAAATTCTCAAAATATAGCACAATACAAAACCAATTCAAGTTGAGAATCAAGTTTCATAACAGTCCAGGAATAAACTCTAATTACACAGACAAACAATATAGAAAAGCATCAAAACATAGTACTATAATAAATTAAAACAAATTGGACAATGGACATCTTTCTGCATACAGGGAAAAAAATCTCAAGAATCAAAACAAATATACCAAACATGAAAAATCCTTGACATATAAGTACACTTGTAAAATGGGGCATTTGTTGTTGCTCACAGCAACAGCTGTTGTTGTTGCTACTTGTGCACACATATTTTTTACTTTGCACTTTTATTTAAAAATTAACTGTGCACTTTTATTTAAAAATTCAGTAATCATCCTTAAACCATGAAAATCAAACATGCAAATTATTTGTCTGAAAGTAATTCAAGAATTACAAGCATGATTGATAGATCTTTTAAAAATTGGTGATTCAATTTCGTTATTTTGAAATTTCAGAATTACATAATTCCTCCAAAAATCAGAAACTGGCATGAAAAATGATTGCTTGAAACTGTTTTATCACTCAGGAAGTTAAGAATCTGAATAATATGAATGAATTTCAGTTTTACAATCATGATTAAGCCAACAAGTACCAGTATTTTAACAATGTTTAATGCATAAATTATTTTATTCTAGAAAATATACCATATTTTGCCAGTTTTAGTTTGGAAATTTTACTCAAATGAAACAGATTTTTTAAACTTGTTTGGGACTTTGTATCAGCAAGAAGCTTTAGTATTATCTACATTTCTATGTACAAGCAAAATTAGCTCAATGCACGCAGAAAAATTTTTCTGTGTTTACATTAAACCTTTAAAAGTCGCTTAGTAACCGTTTTTAAAATAAATATTTGAAGCGTTCGTATTATCATCACATAAATTACGAAAAAATTATCTGACGTGTAAATTTTTATGGACTTTCCAAAGATATGAAACACAAAACATTAATGGAAGAGAGCTTGTTCATGCAATTTATGGCTGTTAACTAACTTTCAAACACTCTGGAAAATGCCTAGTGATACAAATACGGAAAAAAAATTCTAAATTTTAAGTCTCTAGCTCATCGGAGGGCAGGTTAAAAATCAATTACAAAATTCCACAGCAACAAACACACCACAACAAGTTATTAAAAACATGATAAAAATGCCCTTAACGTGCAGAAAACTAAGGTACTTGTTCATCATAGTAAAAATAACACGTAAACTGTATGTTTATTTAAAAATTACATAGCAATATTCACATTCAGGAACAATGCGATGTTACCGGCAACAAACAAAAAAAAAAAATTTAAACTATTACCTACATACTTCAAATTTCTCTTTCAATCGAATTGTGAATTGACCCCGATTCACAATCTTCTTTGCAGCTCGAACTTAAATGAAATTTTAGATAAGTAATACTCTTTATTTAATTAATTGCACACACGCTACATACACACGTCCTACAGTCAGGAACTTTCAAAATGGTTCTACGACGTCATACATATCGATTACGATACGATAAAACATGTATATATGCGATACAGGCGCAATAGCGAGTGCTATTGTACCTTAAAATTTAAGGCGCAATAGCCACTTCGTTTACTTGTAATCATTTTCTATTTCCAAATCCATCTAAAAAATTCTAAAATCATAACAAAACAGTTTGTTGCCAATATAGTCATGAATATGTTGTCTTTACCCTCATGTGTATGAAAGAGAAGAAACTAAGCGCACATATATCTCCGATCATATTAGTGCGGTTGCATCAAATGTAATGTAATGTTTGTTTAGGTTTTTGTCAAAAATTGTCTCATCTCTGTTTGAGTTACATGTTTTAGAGCGATAAAGGCGAAGCTTTTTGGTAATTATTTTGAAAATTTATTAGAAAAACCTTTGAAAATGTTTTTTTTTTTACGCCTATCTTTTTTTTCGACTTACAATTCATTCACTTTAAGCTTTTAATCACGAACCAATCCATGATTGCTTGAAAATATTTTCCTTAATCTTCCTCTAACTTCTGCTTGTCCATGTTTGCTTAAAACTCTAATTTTAAAAATTTCTGTTACGATGTCTGAAGAAAAATCTTTGCGTTTATTAAAAATTTACGAAGATCTAGTTAAAGGTATAACGGGGGAAAGTACAGATGAAGCGCTACCAAAAGTGAACTCATGTTTGCAACATATTGATGATGAAATCACTGAAGATGTTTTGTTAGACTTAATACTAGCCGATGAAGAAACCTTAAATGAAAAAGCTGGTTTGGATCTCGACGAATCATCAAAAGCAAGTTTTTTGTTCAGTCCTCTTACTCACGAAATTTTAGACGAAATATCGTTAGATTTATTGTTTGATGACGATGATACTTTGAATGAAGCGGAAAAAAATAAATCTTTGAGCCCGTTCCATCTTGCAAGTGGTTTTTCTAGATATTTAACTGCAACTGAACCAAATTCACCAACTAGTTGTAATGAAGTAAAATCTAGCACAGGTGATACATTTGAACCTGGAGTAGCTAAGAAGGCAACTGAAAGAAATGATCAACCATTATTATCTGAGAATTCCTGCCAAAATCAATCGGAAATTAACCAACAGGCAGAAAAATTACCACTTTTGTCGTCACTCAAAGACATCTCGAGTAACCCAGAGCCTCTCCTAATACCTCCTATGACCACTGAAGAATTGGCTAGATACAAGCGCAACAACAATCCCCTTTCATGTAAGATATGTGATAAAGAGTTTTCAAAGAAGGCCAATTTGAAGACCCATTATTTATTACATGCCAGAATCAAACCACATATCTGTCAGATATGCTTCAGGAGATTCACCCGAAACACTGCCCTCATTGTCCATTCTCTCATACATTCAGGGGAAAGGAAATTCACCTGCAACATTTGCGACAAATTGTTTGCGCGAAGTGACGACCTCGAAAAACATGGACGTGTCCACAGTGGCGAGAAACCGTTTTCATGCAGTTTGTGCAGAAAACAGTTTACCCATCAGAATAATTTGCGGAGGCATTGTCTCCGACATAAAGGTGTGAAGCGATTCGTTTGCGAGCTGTGTGACAAAATGTTTATGGATAAAGAGGTTCTCTTGTCACATTTAAAGTCTCATCTTGTTAAAAATATGACAGAGATTGAGCACAAAAATACAAAAACAGGTTTCAATGCAAGAAATAGTATAGAAAAGCAAATATTGCAAAGGCTGCATTCGTGCAACATTTGTGGCAATTTGTACAATCGCCGTGATCGGCTCCTGAGGCACAAATTAACCCACCAGAGCTCAGTCAGCTGCGATGTTTGTGGAGCAAAGTTTAAGCACAAAGATGATCTGCAATCACATCTCTTGAGTCACATGGATTTGGAGCTCAGCTGTTTCAACAATACGAGTGATGATACCAAAGTTTGTTTGTCTGAGAAGAGCAAAAGTGGAAAGAAATCACATGTTTGTAACCTGTGCTTCAAAATGTTTTCTAGAAAAGCTTTGCTGACTAGACACTATTTAGTTCACACCGGGAGAGAAACCCCCATGCTTGCCATGTATGCCAAAAAACGTTTTCTCAAAAGATCACGTTGGAACGACACCTGGCAACTCATACCAAAGAGAAACCTTTTGTCTGCGATATATGTCAAAAAGCTTTTGGACGTAAAAACCACTTACAGAGGCATCATGCCCTCCATTCTGCAAAAGAATTATTTTAAGCTATTTAGACTAGTATTAATTTCCAAATCGGTTATTTTTCATTTAATTGGAGAGGTTCATTCTACATATCTACACTATTTATCCTTACCAAAGAACAACACAAATAATGTAATAATGAAAAGAATTTTGCTGATATTTTTGATGCAAAAAATTTTTACCCTTGTTTAACCGTTATTGAGAGATAATATATTAAAGAAAATACAGTCAAACCTCTTTAAAGCAAACTCAAAGGGACATTTAAAATCAATTCGTCTTAACCGTAGTTCAACTTATCTGAAAGAAAATAAACAGCAAACAATAGGATGAGCCTTGCAAGTGTAGTTTGTGTTAGCAGCAATTCGTTTTAAGCATGTTCAATTTATGGGTATTTAAATTTGTTTAGTTGTTTCTAACTCTCTATCCACTTTTGGAAGTAATTGCTAAATATTTGAAACATGAAATTTGATATTTATAAGGGGGGCAGGGGTATTATTGAAAGATACCACATAATATCATTTGAATTTAAATTTTTTTCATACTTCTTTTTAGATGTAAGTTGCAATAAAAAGTAGTGAGAAAGAATGACAAACAGCATATTTTTTATTACAAATAATAATAAGGAAAATTTAGGTCATAAAATTACATTAAAGATGTAGGGGAAACTAGGGAGAATGGATCCATTTTTTTTTTTTTTTTAATTTCCTTTTTTTTTGTATAATAGTTAGAACAAAATAAAAAAACATATATAAATAGCTTGCCATTCTGCATTATAGCTAAAAATAATAGCATAATTCCAAGTAAAAATGGTACAGAAAAATTATATTCATCAAGTCTGCAAAGGGGTCAAATGTCCCTGGAGCTAAGGAGACGTGATCCAACACTTAGGGAGCAGTAGTAGCATATCTAGGGGTTGGCAGGAGTGACTTTCGCCAGGGGCGCAAGAGCAAGAGGGGCAGAAATTGCCAATATTATTATTAAAATATTTAATAATTTTTAAGTAAAATAATTTAATGATTTTAATGGAGAAAAATTAGTAAATAAGAAGAATTTTGCAGGTATGGAGCATTCCCTGGGTCATTTTAAGTATCTAGCTGTGGCGTATCTGGGAGACGACTAAATGACTGCTTTTCGTCCAAGATGATCCTTCGTTTTTGGGAAGAGAGCAGCATTTTAACTCTCGATGGAGACAGAAATATTTTGAAACATTTTTCAAATAAGATAAATATATAGGGGAGAGTGGTAACGAATAGGTCCTGGGGATGAATGGGCCACTTACAAAATATGATAAAGTATTTGTATAAAATTATTTTAGATACCACTAATCGATAAAGCTATTTGCTCTACTAAATTCATGCAATTTTCAATTGTTTGAGAAAAGCCATTTTTCCACTAGAGTATGGTCAAAAATCTGATTGAAAAGTATTTTTTTCCCTTTTCAGTCAAATAAATACTAGCTAAAAAATATCTATTATTTCACTGCAGGTATATGTATTAGCAAGTCTTTCCATATCTGTAAACTAATTTTAAGATGTATTTTGATGCTATTTGAATTTCATGTATTAAAAATACCTGCATATAATTCCAGAAATATAGGTGGGACTGAATGGGCCACTATATCATGGTTATGGATAGGCCACCAAAAAAAAAAAAAAAAAGGTTTTTGTTTCTTGTTTTTTGATTTTCTCTTTAATATGAAACATAACTGGCTGTCATAGATTTAGATTACTGTCTTGTTAGAATAGGTTTATAGTAATTTCTAAAATTTGCACATTTTAACCCTAAGAAAGATTAGCTATTAAATTCTATAAATGATTAAGATGACAGTTATTGAAGCCACCTGCCAGTATTTCACCATTTGAATTTGATATGAGTGATTCCATACAGTATTTAATAAATAGGTTAGAGTAGAATAGTGTACTTTTGCTTTGTTGATTTTATAATTTTTTTATGTCACCTATTGTTTGCTTTTGTAGAATGGTGTATATTTAAATCAAATATTAAAAAAATATTTCTCTATTTGAAAATCTAGGCATTAATTCTTATTTATTATTAACACATTGTCAATAATAATACTGAATTTTACTGTTGAATTTTAAAGCAATAATATTGAACTTTAGAAGCAATTAAAATTTTAATTATTAAAATAATAAATAAAAATTAAATGTAAGTGTAGTGAAATTGATAAATATTTTTTGCTTGTGTTTTTATTTATTCATGAGAATTTTTGGAAAGATTAATTTCGCATGCTTTCATTGAATTCATTTAGTGGCCCATTCATTACCTTCAATGGCCCATTCAGCCCCATGGATGTGGATGAATGGGCCAAATTTCTACGGTTTTATTTTCTACTATCATTCATTATAGACATATTCTAATTCAAGTTTTATGACTTTTTTATGTAACCAACTAAGTAAAGTAACTAAGGAACAATTTTGTGCTAAAAAAAGTATTAGAAAAAATTACAAAAATTAAAAACCAAAAATTGGCCCATTCATTACCACTTTCCCCTACATCATCTAGTACAATTTAAAAAGGGAAGAGAACTCCTTCGAACATGACCAATGATTGTATAAAACTGCGTTTTTAAAACAGCAATTTTGAAAATTTGAAACTCCCCCCCCCCCTTTTTTTTCAAGCACACAGGTCAGTTGTCTTCTGACGGCTCCAATTAAATTACTTTAAATACTTGTTTTAGTTTTCTAATCATAATAGAATCTTCGTAGATATAATGTTTTAATTTTTATTTTACATTTTCTTTTGCAGTTGTTTTTTCTTTATTTTAATTAAATTGTAAATTATGTTTATTGGATAACATTATTCTGGAGTTTAAACACAAAATTTAAAAATTAATACCTTTCTACGAAAAAAAAATGTATTTTTATAAATAGAACTGAAAATTATACCCTGTCTTTGGTTCAAAAACGAACAATACTAATGTTTCATAATGCTAGTGTAATTGATTTTGTTGACTATCTCTTAACTGGTGCGGGAGGGAGGGGGGCTATTCTTAAAGTTCGCCAGGGGCATTAAACCACATAGGTATGCCACTGTTAGGGAGACATGACCCCCCTTATGAATGTAAGAAGAATCATAAATATAAAAATAAAAAATGCAGGTTTGATAGTGTTTTTTTGTTTTAATAAGTGATACTTGAAGCAAATATGCAAAATGTTCACTCTTTAGGTGAAGTATCTCTTCATTGTATAAAATGAAGTCCCCAAAAAGCGTCTGTGTGTTTGAACTCGAAAAACTGGAGAACTATCCGGCCGATTGCGCTGAAATTTTCACAGTTTGTTCCTTTAAGTCCTGAAAAGGTTTGCAGACCAGTTCGAATAAAATTCGATGAATAGTTCTTTTTTTATTCCAATTTACGTCCAATTTTCACATAAATTTTCCAATATGAGGGTGAAAAATTACTTGCACATATTAATATTACATATCTTTAGAAAGGGTAGAATTTTCCGCGTTCTACGGAATTTGTGTCAATACTCTAACTTTATTACGGCGGGAGTTATTTGCGTTTTTAGCTTGATTTTTTTTAGACTTAGCTGAAATTTAGGCACTACTTTCTTCATTAAATAAATCAATAAAAAGTGAAGGAATTGTCCCCAGGGTTGGCAGGTTTCTGCCAAGGCGGTAAAAACCACTGGTAGAAACCGGTTAAAACCGGCATGGCAAAAACCCCTTTCTGCCACATTTATGGCAGAAACTGGCAGAAACTCAAAAAATGACATAAATGCAATTCCTGACATACAATAGAAAATGTATAAGAAAAATAATTAAATATTAACCCAAATACAATTTATTTACAACACTATCACCATTCAAAATCAAATTTTACATTGTTTTCACACTGCAGCAGCCTGTAACAAAATACAAGTTTTGACGCTGTTTCTAAACCTAAACAATTTCTTAATTTGTTGTGCACAAAGGAGAAATTTGAGAAGATTCTTTCAATCCCATCAAAACATCGATGTTTGAAATTAAAACATCGATCTTTTTATCAATGTATAACATACATTTTTGAATATACTACACTAATTTAAGCAATACAAAAGAATACGTATCCGACGAATATATTGAAAATACTGAACCTCAAATCATAAATATAATTTAATAAGAATAATTTCGCAACAGCTTGGTATTATAGTTGGGCAAAAATTGATAATAAGACAAGCACCGGTTAATACAATCTAGTTATAGTAATAAGGAAATATTTTCAAACTGAATGAAACTAAAAGTAAATTTACATCAAAAAAGAATCTAAGAAAAAATGCATCATGCACTTACCGTCAGTTGAATGATGAGAAAAAGTTGTGTAAATTATTTTAAAAATACAAAATTAACTCTAACAATAATTTTTAAGAGTAAGAAATATGTGTTGTACTGTTAGTTAATAATTAAACACAAATTTAAGGTAATAGACGGACGACTTGTTGAAGGAAATTGATAAGTAAGCCCGAATATTGGTGTTGACAGTTTGGAGAAAAAGAAGTTTCCTTACTTTGTCCCCCCAGAAGGGCATTTCTCTTTTCGCAGACTATCCCACCAGTCTGAGAAACATCTCTTTCGATGGAACAGAAGTTTCCATCACTATCAAATGCGTATAGGATTTTCCTTTAGTTTAAGAACTGGAGCCTTGAAATAGATTGCAAGTTCTGGCACCAGACTACCAGTGTCAGGTTCTTCCAATAGCTTTGATCTCTTTTTTACTCTCTAGTTAATCTTTTACTATCTTGTAGTCATCTTCAAAAAAATCATCCTCTACGCAGAAAAATTGTTCTTATAAAACGGGTGCAAAAAATGATTTTTTTTTTTTGGCAACTCCATTAGTAAACTTAATTACCTAGCGAGAAGATTGGAGCAAAATTTTATGATAATTTTCAATTAAAATGCAAAAACATCAGCATCGGAAAAACATCGAAACCAAAACATCGATAGTCCGAAAACATTGAAAGTAAAACATCGATGTTAAAAACATCGATGTTTTAACAAAAAAACCGATGTTTCCAAAACATCGACATCCATGTTGCACCCCTAGTTTCAACCAATGAAACTCTTTACATTTATGAGTCAGTGAATCTAACCAAGTATATTGTTTCTTACATACAGCAAAGTTGAAGACTGTGTTAGTACTTATATAATTGGATTATTAGCTTTCCATAGAAATCAAAATGGGGGGGGGGAGAGAGCTCTTTGTTCTTTGAGAATAGCTTTATTCAGTTATATTAAGTGTAAAATGACAAGTTTCTGAATTTTAGAATTTAATGAAATAAAAAAAATCTGTATTTATTTAAATATTTGATATATCACACTTTATATTGAATGCAAACAAAATAATTATAAACAAACTGAAAAATTTGTTACTTACAACATTACAAGGCTAAAATTTCTAACACATAGCAATTTCAACTACAATAAATTTTACTTTGCTTTAGAAATGTCAGTCTTGTTATTTAACATATTTTTACACTAATTATTAAATAACTATTATATTAAGTTTTTGCAATGACGAAATGAGTTATATATTTTATTTTACTTAATTGCCTGTCATTAAGTAATTACTAGAGCTATTAAAAACGTTTTCTAGTTTTTGCCAGTTTCTACCAGTTTCTGCCGGTTTTTACCGGTTATAACCAGTTTCTGCCACCGGCAGGGCAAAAACCAGTTTCTGCCGGCAAAAAGCCAACCCTGATTGTCCCACAACTTACTTTTTGATGTCATTGGAAAAGGCGACCTTTTTTACTCCAGATCTAACTCGACCTTTGGTCAAAAAAATAAGCTTTTATCTCGAAAGGAAAAAAAGTTACAAGCCTTTTTCAATCAAGTTTAAGAAATCTCGATTCCATTCAAATTGTAAACCATTTTCTTTCGCATTTTAATTCCTTAAACTTACTTTATTTTGTGTTTCCATGGTTAAGCATTTTAAATCCATCTTTCTGGATTTAATTTCTTAAAAATATTTTAATATCAGTCTTCATTGTTTGGAAGGGAAATTATGATGTTTTTTTTATTTATTTTTTGCGCCTGATTGTTGAATATACGTCACTTGACACAATTTTTATTTTCAAGGTGGACCGGGCAACGCAGCTAGTTACATATATTTTTATTATTATTATTAATCTTACTCTATATCAGCAGGAGAGCAAAAGTCGAATACCACATCAGACCGAAGCAATATTTCAGTTGCTTACTAAGTAACAGCTCATTGGGCTCTAAGATTATTAGTATTTTAGTTATTTGTCAAATAAAAACAATTTTTTAGACCAAAATATTATATATAATAGTTATTCTTTTTTTTAAATCATGCCTTCATATTCACAATATTAGAGTCATTGCATGAATAAAATCAAATCCTGAGGCCTATGACAATATTTTATCTATTCAAAAACAAAAATTCATTGAAAAAACATCAAATTAAACAAAATAATCAAATTAGTCTTTGCGTCAAGTCTCCCTACTTAGCTTGGGTAACTAGCTTCCTAGTTAGCTTTCTTTTGTTTACCTTAAATTTTAGCAACTTCGATTAAAGTTATATAAAACTACTGTATATCAATAGATAACACTAGAAAAGTGACTAAAGCCTGCATACTTTTAAAATTCATTTCCCTTAAAACTAGAGGTTAAAATCTAAAAAATTCAAAAAATCTTCAAACTTTACTTTTAAAGTGCAGTATCATTTAACATTTTGAATTTCTTAAAACCCACTGACAATTCTTAAATAGTTTGTCCTGCAAAATACTGTTGTGTGACTGGTCAACCAATAATATGACTAAAATGTTACCTAAATATCCTTTTCATTGAAAAAAAATTGTCATAGGTCAAGTCTCCCTATGGGTCAAACCTCCCCAGTTTCCCCTAGTATTGAAATGAATAATAGAGGAAGCATGGTAAAAAAACAGATAAAACATATTTACTTAAATTAAGCAGAAAAGGTAAAAAACCACTTTTAAAAATTTTTAATGATGTAGTTTTATTTATTTATTTATTTTTTCAATTTTTCTTATAATAATAATTTTAATAGCTGTTATTTTATGGCCTTAAAAAACTAACAGTTAACATTATACTTACTTTTTTTAAAAATTATGCTATATGTATATCATCATATATTTGTACACTTTTACAAGCTTACTTTGCAGAAATTGCTTTTCTTTTGAATACTCTTCGTGAAAATTTGTTACATGAATGTTTTCGTTTTTCTCTGGTATGAGGTCAGACTATTGTTGATCATATCCTTCCAAGGTATTGGTCCTTCCAATTTGGTCAAACCTAGTTTCTGGAGAATGTTATATTTTGCTTTGATATATATACAGAAGAACTGATGTTAATAACAAACATATAAAATGAAGTTTTACAGAAGAATTTTTATTCTTTCTCCCAGTTCTTAATCAGGAATGTAAGCTTTGGTGTTTGAAACATGGTATTTATGTGGTACAACCGACAATCACATTTTAAAGAAGTAAGATTATGGTATTTTTTGTAGATCTGTCAAAATTCATTACTTTTTGTACTATCATTAATTTTATTTTCTATATGTATGAAGTGGTACTTAACTGCCAGTCACAAATGATCATTTTGTTTATTACTGTTGGTGCTATATATGAGTGAAAAATTGAGCAGTTAAGTAGTTTGAATCCTTTGTCTCTCAATTTTTGTCTTTCATACTTTTATATTTATAAACTATTGTTATGAAGTTCAATTGTCCTTCAATTATGTGATATTTTATTGCCATTTTACTACAGTTTATGTGTAAAAGATTTATTTTTTTATTTATGAAAATGAGTTTTATATAATTTGACTGTTTTTAAAACTATTTGTAGATTTTTACTTTTTTTTTGTTTACCATTTGTATATGTGCTAAATATATTAATATTTATAGCAATATATACAGGTGGCAGCCAATATACACATTACCACTCTTGGAATGTCTGTTGTCCATTCTATTGTGATTCATTGAACATTGGAGATCATTTTATTTGAACTGAAAAGCAGTGTTAGAAATAAGAACTCAAAGCTTGGTGTCATGATGACGCCTGGTATCAGTTCTTGGGTGTAAAAATGCATAACCTATTTCTTATTTTTATCAAATATGTGTCCAAATTTTTTAAAAAATATTTATTAAATAGAAATGCTACTCACTGCTGATAGCATATTCAAAAAGATTTGTAAAATATACGAAAGAAAATTATTTTGTAAAGACAATATTGATTGCATTTTAAAATTACATTTACAAATTTATCCTTTGGGATAATCATAAGTCTTAATCAGTATGAGTTAGGAAAGGAAAGCTTCAATAGCATCCAAAGCTTTAGATGTGAAATTTTGTGTCTAGAGTTGGAAATCTAGGCATCAACTAAACATTTTTGGTTGCAAAATGCAACTAACTACCACTAATTTCTAGCACTGCTAAAAAGAACATTCATTTCATTTGTACTTCTTTTTTGAACTACACTAAAACTACAAATTGTGAATGAGAAGTCATAAGATAAATCTGAAATAATTTTGAACGCTTGCAAGATACATAACTATTTACATAAAATATAGAATTTGTGTACTTGATAGTTAAAATGAAAAAAAATTTCCAACGCTAATGTTTTGGAGTATAACTAAACAAAATGAGCTGTGTAACAATTGAAAATAAATAAGCAAGAAAAAATGAAATTAACTACCTTAAATGAGATGATTTAAAACTTTTTAAAAATAATTTTAAACCTCCAGCAAAACCATAATGCACATGCACACTTATTAAATTCAATATTTATGATTTTGTGAATTTAGCTTATGAAAATATGAGAATTATTTTTGCATTAGATTGTTCTAATATATTTTTTTGATGTTGTTAGGAATATGTTGATTCAACATTAGGAATTAATTTTATTATTTTAGCTAAAAATTCCAAAAGTAAGATTTTTTTAATGATATCAATAACTCATTTTGATATTGAGTGTTTTGTATTAAAGTACACATGTATCAATTAGCTACAGATTACTATGAATGTATGTCACTTTGCTGTCTCTTAGGGAAAAATTTATTGCTCCATGATGTGGGTAACGATGTCTTTCTCTAGCAATTTATTTATCAGTTAACATTGAAAGATTACGTCTGTAATTTTTCCTATTCCTGTAAAATAGTATGATGTACAACATTATGTCATTTCACACTTACGCTACCTTTTCTGTAAAGGGATATAAATACTGATAATGACTTATGCAATTCTACTTGCATGCTTAGTCGTATATTAATAAATTGCTCAATCTGTGTCTAGTCAATTGTTGGTCTTATCAGGATTGCATTTATGAGGAAGAGTGCATTGAGACATGTGTCCCCACATAGAAGCCCTCAGTGATTTACATATATCAGTATGTGCCTTGTTACACTGTGCAACCAAGTGCAACTTTTTCTTGCTACTCCATGTATTTCTACAAGGGAAAATTGCTCGATGTCACCCACGATTGCATGCAATAGTTGTATCTAATTGCAGGTTTTATTCAATTGATATCAGTGACCTCAGCATGTATACGCAGAGCTGCCAACTTTTGAAAAACTAAATTAGTGGAAGCGCATGCATGCCGGAAAAAGTTTTTCCTCTCTCCTCGACAAATAACACTTAGCTTTGAAAAAAATGCTAATAATCGATACTAAGTTTTTTTTTAAACATTATTGTGCCACTTTATTTTACTTATTTTTAAACAGACATTTAGAATTTTTTTAGAAAAGCAACATTATCTAAATGATTATACTATGGATATTCTCTGTAATGATTGAAAAACTTCCTGTGATTACAAAATGTAAAAACAAAATCAAAAATCGTAAGTTTTGGGCGTGTTTTCGTAGCGTTGTAGTTCAAGGCTGTAGTTCATAGAATCTATGATTTTTCTGTAGCAGTTAGTAGCTCTGTGCATACTAAGTGATGTCCGCCAATATTTGTGGTAACCTGTGAGTAGGCAGAGAAAGTTGCAGGAAGTTGCACCGTGTAATAAGACCATAATTATTTTAATTGTTATTTATGATATCTGATATTTATTTCAGTATGAAATGACTTTTATCGTATTTATTTATTATTACTTTTATCATATTTATGTTTGCTATTTTATTAGTTTTTAAGGTACTTAAGGTTTTTAAGGTGATAGTATAATGTGGTCTCAGTAAGTATAATCTGCTTTAGCTAGATTCCTTACTACTTGTGTTACATAAAAAAAGCTCTCTGAAATTTTACGTGGTCTTGTACAAAACACATTGAAACTTTTGAATAAGAAGAGATGCTTGATATAGAATTATATTTTTCAGTTTTTGCTTTATTGTTAAAAGTTACATTCTTTCTTCCTTTTTTTTTTAATATGAACTCTGTCATGTGTCTGTTATCATTTTATTGAGTCAATCAGTTATGTAACTTATCAGAAATCTTTTTTTTAAAGGTTTAGTAAGCAATAAACACATGCAGAAACTAAATGCTTATTCATATATTTGTAACTATTACTAGCAGTTTTGTCTATTTTTATTTGTATTAAATAATTCAAATGAATATTTGTTTTCTTCTATAGAATTCAAGATCCCCTCCTTTTTTAAAAAAAAGTTGATTTTGCTGCTGTTGACTGAAAGTGCTTCGTTTCATTTCAGGTTTATCATTTTATTTATTTTCTACCTCATTTTATTTAAAATCTTACGAGGAAACATACGTTAGTGTAAAAATGAAAATTATTGAAACAAATAGCAATCAAATGAGCATAGTAAAACATACTTAAAATACACCACCAGCTCAGCTATTCCATCCGAGGACTGCAGTTTCGTGCTTTTTAGCACTCATCAGCCCGGAATAAGAACCACATGAGCTGGAAGCGAAAAACCTCTTAAGGGAGCCTAGAGAGCCAAACAAACTGGTAGCTAATGCAGAATTAGCAAACCAGATGACCGACCGCAGCAATGGTGTGGTTCATTTCAAAGATTGATGGCAAAGCATGGTTAGTAGTTCCAAGTACTATTGCTGCCTTAACCCTGGCTTTAGGTCTGGTAACTTACTACAAAATAGTAAAATATGTTTTTTTTTAATGCATATATTGTTTTTCCTCGTCTCCCCATTTTCGAGATGTAAGGTCTTAAAGTCTGGCATTTTTAAAAAAGTCACCAAATTTAGGGAATTTTGACGAGAAATGGATCTCGAATATTAAGGCAACTACAGTGGCTGTCCTTGAAGATTCAGTTATTCATTTCCAGTTCAGTGCACCTGCACCACAGTATTTCAGCATGAAGACAGGATGTTTCAATCTTTGTTCCATATTAAGGGTAAATAATTTGGCCTCCCCTCTATGTTATGGAAATATAAAATTTTAACTTTTTCTAATTTATTTTTTTTACGTCAAGGAATAAGGTTGAAGAAAAAACATGGTTTTAATGTTTTAATTCAAAGATTTTATTATTAATCAAATTAGTATCCAATTCATAGCTATATAGCAGTGGCGCACACAGGAATTTTACATGGGGAGGGTCCAAGGTCAAAAGTCCCATTCCTATTGACTTGATTTTATCTATTCACGCGAACGAAGAACAGTAAAAAATACTCTAATGAATAGATTATTCGCATTATTTAATGAAATATACTTGAATAAATAAACAGAAAGCAAAATAATTTACGCTTTTACTTTTATCATAATTTAAAAAATGAATTTAAGTTGATAGAATCTCATTTTAGTCTGTAATTTCAAAACTAAAAGCATGGTTATTACAGTGCATTCATTTACTCGTATAATCACCATTCTGCTTCTTACAGGCAATTCGTTACAGGAAAAGTGCACAATACAATTTTTAAAAATCTTTTAATATGAGGGTTTTATCTTTTTCACTAATTAGAACTGAAGTTATTGATAGCTTTGTTTGAAATTATTCTGCGCACAAAATACATATTGTAATCAGTCGGGGGGGGGGGGGAGCAAGATCTATGGGGAGGGGTACGGACACCCTGGACCCCTCCCTTGTGTGCGCCACTGCTATATAGTAATATAAAAATGAAAGAAGCAACAAAATAAAACAAATGCTATTGACAAATGTGGTAATAAACAAAAAATTATTGAAGCTGAGAAACTGTGGCACCATGAACATTTCACTAACTTGAATCTTGTGCATCAATTACTGTGGTCAACCTCCTACAAAAAAACGATATTACTCAAGTTTAAAATGGAGGTAGAGGAGTTTGCAGTAACCTAACTTCATGCCAAGCATGGCTCATAGTCCAGAAATATTGAGGTATGCTAAACTGGAAAGTGAACAAATGGAATGTTTCAGGACCGTCACTGTAGCTTCATTAGCATTCAAGATATCCACATTCTGTTCAGTTTCCAGGACCTTCCATTCCTCACAAAATATGGCGACTTTTCTTAAAATGTCACTTGACTTTAAGACCATTAACTGTGGGGAGAGAAGGGCAAGTGATTAATGCATCAAAATCGTGTTCAACTTATTTTTAAATTTTTCATTTTTACACTATCCGTGTGGTTACCTGATAAGTAAAATCTTTCCTTTTTATGTTTTAACTTTCTTTATTAATTTTTATTTTTGAAGCTATTAGTTGCTTTTACTTATTTATTTATTTATTTATTTTGCTTTATTTATTTATTCAATTTATTTGTTTTGTTGTATTCATTATCTTTATTGATTTTTTAAGTTTCTTCATGATGATGCTCCCATCAAACTGAGCATTTCCTGAACAAAACGGAATAGAAAAATTATTCAAGCAAATATTTAAATGAAAAATACTGTCAAACCTGTCTGCTATCTTAAAATCTCCCTTAGTCAAACATTTTTTTTTTTTTTTTGTACTTGTAGCATAAATTCATCTCCCCCTCCCTCCCCCATGTTTATCCTAAATTTCCCCCGAAACCTCTGCACCTCAACACCCACAAATTCCCCTTTTTGGATTTAAAACCCAATGAGTTTTATCAACAGCAGAAGTTTCAGACCAAAAACATTCCTTCTTATATCAACAATCATATTGACCTTCAGGGGTGGCAGTGCATCCCAGAAAAGCTATTTACAAGGAGCAAGTTTTGTAGAAATTCCATCCTCTCAGAAAATTAGAAGAGAGTATCGTTGAACATTAATGAACATTATGAGTTTTATGTTTGTGACGCATAAAAAACAGTTATTTTGTTGCTCTTATTCTCTCAATTTATGCTATTCTAATGTTTAAAATATTTTGATCGAGTATACTATAAAAATCTTAAAACTCTTTTGAATGACAATTCTTGAAAGTAAAAAAAAAAAATTCTTTAAAGGATTTTATTATTCCATTATATATTTAATGCTATCATTATTACTAAAGCAAGTAAATTGTATAGTTGCAATTAATTTTACAGTAAAACATTTGAAATACTAATGCAGAAGAATATGTCTATTTTTTTATTTTCTCCCAACTTCAAATTTTTATGAATTTATCAAGATTTTTGTGTCTTGAAACTTCTTTACCTGATTTTTTTTCCTTCCTGTTTAATAGGAGATAGATCGGCTGGATCGTAACAATTATATAAATTTTTAACCTAATATGAATGCTGAGAATAATTATCAGGTTTCTATAAACTCTCTCAAAGTATTGTTCAATTGTGTTTTCAAAATAAGTTGTACAAAAAGAAAATTTAACTAGCTACTTAAATAGTTATGAAGAGTTACCACTCACGAATGCACTATAAATTTTTGTTTTGTATTGGGGCACAATATATTTTGGGAAGAGCAGTGTTTATGTCTCTTTTGTAGGATGTGAACAATGTTTAAGGACGAATTAACTTTTTACTATTGTACTTTTCTTTTCTCCACCTTGAACTTTGAAAAACAAATCATTAACCTCATGACATTTATAGTCTGAAGTGCTATAAATGTCATGGGATTAACTATAATTTCCCTGCAAGGAATTTTGTATGTTTTTTCCTCTTCACCAGAAATATGGTTCCTTTTTACACTTTTTTTTTTTTTTTTGATAATTTACTTTTTTTTTTCTGTCAACATTTTAGCTATCAGTACCTAGTTCTAAATTAGCAAAACTTTTGTGCATGTTCTTGACATATTTACGAATTCCATTTAAAAAAGAAATGAATTAAATGCATCTCCAGTATGTTATGTATTTTTACAACATTGTATTTTGATTATGACTGTAATCATGATAATTAACATATCCATGCATACACCCAAAGTATTCATAACATAGATGGTGCTAGACTGTTTAGATATTTTTATTGTTTATTTAAGGTTTAGGAATATATCATCAGTCATGTTGTCTAATGTTAATAAAGTGACTTGTTTAATGTTGTTTCTTTGTGAGGCACAAGTTTGTAATGAAAATTGTTGACATGTTTCAGGGAGTCCATTCCTTAAGTTCATAAAAGTAGTTATTTCAAAAAGGGAAACAATTGGTAAAATGGCTGTGTTGATTTTTTTAAGATAAGCTAATAATAATGCAATAATAGCATTTCCTTGCACACCTTAATTCTTTTACCATTCAAAATAAACGTCTAATTTCAGTTTGTTTTTTTGTTTTTTTTTAATCATTAATGTTATTTTTATGGGAAAGAAAAATTTCAGAAGTTTGTTATGATACTTAATATTTCTTGCTAACAGTGGATAAAGGCATGAATTTTTCAAAGCAAACTTCATCTTTACACCTCAGGGCTGGTGGTTATGTATCAAAAATAAAACTTCAAACCAAATAACTACAATTTTCATTAAAAATTTGACTTGAAAAGATATTTTTCCTGAACCTCTATTTGTCACAGAGATAAGAATATATGAATCAAGTTCTCTGTGTTTTCAATTTTTGTATTGTATTTACACACTTAAATAATGGTGCATGGAAGATATCTTCAAAAATTAATGCACTAATAATTTATACAAACGTGTTAGAAACTTACCTGTCTTTCTGGTAAGTTTTTTCTTTTTTGTCATTTTGTAATCTTTATATAGTGATATCATTAACTTTCATTATTTTGATGTTTATTTTTGTCTTGAAATACTTGAAGTTTCATACATTATATTTTTTCCTGTTGAATTAAGTACATTCAATTAAGGTGTTACATTGTTGTGATGCTTGCCCATATTAAATCTTATTTCCTAGGAAGAGATTTGTGTTAAGACACTAAGTTTCAAGTTAAGTGTAATAAAGACATTAAGTTCCTCCTTGCAGATGCCACAAATGTCTACCAGGAAGACTCATTGAACCTCGGAAAATTTTTCAACATCATTTACGATTAGAAAAAAAAAGGAAACGTGTATGAATTTAATTAAAATATATAATGAAAATGGTTATAATAAAGTACATTTTCTTTTTTTTTTCTTTTTTTACTAAATATTTTCTTTTTTGTTGGATTTTTAAGAATAAAATTTAAGAAATATAAATTGTTTTTTTTTTTTTTTTAATTCTTGCTTCTCTTTGAAAAAAAAGTCCTGGATCTACTCGATTGTGATTGACGTCATACTAGTACGTTTTATTTTTTGAGCTGAAATTAATTTTGATGTAGGGTAAATGACTACTTATGGGTCGTGCTTAAGGAGATGTTTCTTTAATTGGGATACGAATGTTGCAGTTTTAGCCCATGGAAAAAACTAATTTTAACGGTGCTAGAAATTAGAAAATGCATTTTACAGCTGTGATATTTTTGTTAAATTTCAATTATTATTTACAGTACAACTCCGATAACTCGACGCATGGACAGCTCGACTGCTCCAGTAACTCGACATTGATTTTTCTTATGGTTGTCCCAATGCTAATTTCAATGGCCAAAAACCTCTCTAACTTGACACACATTTGCAGGAACCCCTATAAGTCAACATCCAGTTGCTGTTCTAGTCAATTTTTTGCTGCCAACACATTCTTTCAAATCGACCTTTTCTCAGAATTTTATGCTGTGGTTTCTTATTCAGTCAATCCTTTTCTGGAAAGGTCTTTTAGAGAAAAGTACGCAGGGAAGTCCTCTAGAGAAAGAATGCACCATAACATGTTTTCAAACAAGTGTGAGGAGGACTTTTTATCTTAAACAGACCTGACTGACAAGAAACTTTTATCTCTTTTCAAAAATAATGGATTTATTCCTCATTCCGTATTTAAATAATGTTAGTGATTTTATTATGTTCTCTTCAAAAAGAGAAAATGAAAAGAAATGAAACTTTATTTGCTGGAATTAATTTTCATAATTTGAATGAGCATTAGTAAGTAAGTGATGGAGAAGTACTTCATAAATTTAAAATTATGAACCTCAGTGAGTTGACATCTGATTAAGTTGATATGTTTTAATGTTCCCTTTGGGTGCTGAGTTTTGAGTTATTGAGGTTCCACTGTATAAAATTTTTTTGAAATCAATGAGAATACTCTAGTTTGACTAGTTATGGTCCTACTAAAAACTAATTAGCTATGGTCGTGCTAGCTAAATTCAATTATTTTCAGAAAATACAAAAAAAAAAAAAAAAAGCATTTTACAATTTGAAAACACTTTTTTTTTTCTTACGATGTAATCAACTTTAAATTATCTGGACTTACCAATTCTAGCAACATTAAAATTTAAGAAACAGGTAACTGAGAAAGCGTTTCTGAAAAGTTTGTCTGAATAACAGCAACAAAAATAAATTAATAAATAAAATTAAATAGAACTATGATACTGCTGCAGTTTATTATTATTATTATTATTATTATTTCGATTTAATAGCGTTTGCCAAATTTAGCTTATGTTTTATCATCAACCCTCAATGATATTTTGAGTAGTAAGAATGGCCAAAAATCAATTGCGGCCATAGGTGCCCAAAATACTTATTTTTAGTTGACTAGTTATGAGCGCATTAGCTTGAAAGGTCATAAATATCTTAATTAAGAGCAAAATATACTTACAGGATAGGAAAAAAAAGCTAAGAAATGAGTATGTACAGTCGAGTCCCGACTTACGCGAAGGATGCGTTCCAAGACTCTTCGCGTAAATCGAAATTTCGCGTTGTGGAAAAATAAATACATATAAATTTTTTAAAGCATACAAAATTCTTATAGACACTTAGAAGCACCCCTCAAACTGCTCTAAATCATTCCTCAACTAGACACTACAGTTTTTTGCATAAAGAACTAAACTTTTACTGTATTTAAAAAATAAAAAAAAAATTTATTCAACATGAAAGACTTTAAGATGCACAAAATGAAGAAGGGCCAATGGGTGGAAAAGACAATAAAATAAAACAACACAGTACGCACAGCATGAAGTAATAATAAAATGATAAACTATAATAGTACTGTACTGTAGATACAATAACAATATTTAAGAGTCAAAAATGAAGATAGTGATGACTTATGCTCCATTATTAGATCGTTATTCTTATCCTATACATTTTAAAATGCGGTTGCTTCACCTCCTCTTTTACAACGTTTCAATTTGTGGCAACATCTCCTCTTCCTGATCTCTTTATTAATCCACATTACAAGAGCAGCATCCATTTTCATAATATTTACTTTGCTAGACTGCTCTGCAAGCTTCAATATTGAAACTGAATTCTGAATTTTTATGAATGTTTTTTTGTTTTGACTTAAAATTGTACGTATGGAAGACTCGCTCATACTCATTGTCACGCTACCGTTGACGTTTTGTAGTTGTTCAAGCATATCGTGAATCTTAGCCTCTTTTTTTTTAATAAAACTTTTTCTTCCCAACTTCACAAACTTTAGATGAAGGTGGCACTAAAGTGTCAACATTTTTCATCAACTTAAATATTTAGAATGAAAAATAAATAAACAAATGAATGGTGCTGAGTGGTTATTTGATGCACTAACAATGCAATGCGTAGACTAGTTTGGTGTGGGAACTTTGGCTGTCAGAGATGCTTAAAAAAATGTAATAACATTCACGAAATCAATATTTAGTAGCCAATAACGAAGCTGATACTTCTTCTAAACAAATCGTGTTATGGGCGAAAAATTCGCGTTAGCTCTAAAATTCGTTACTTGTGAAAAATTCGCGTTATAGCCATTTCGCGTAAGTTGAATCGCATTGTAGCGGGAGTCGACTGTACCAATAAAACGGAGATTGAATAAAAACCATTAATGTCAGGTCCTTGAAAAAGAAACCCTTAAAAAAACTTAAATGCAAAGAAAACTCCCTACTATTAACTGAGGAGCATCAACATAATATTTCACACTGTAGTTTAAAACGTATATTTGGAAAAAATGTGTCTTCTTCAAAGATGTTATTTTGAGATTCCCTTGATGGTGTTTTTGGAATAGCAGTTACAAAGCTTGATATTGACAATGCAAGAGAAACCTGTCCAATTCTGGTTGGCTACCAATAACTAGTCATTTACTCTTCCTGTCAGTTTTAGAGATAAAAGCGTCCCCAACATCTTAGCATTTCCAATATCATATTTTCATGTTTCATATTTGTTACCAAAGTTACATGTATGCACAGTTTATCTATTTTATTTCATTGGTTTTGTTTATGAATATTATACTGAAGAAATAAGCGCCCATATGTGTAATTTTAGAGGGGGGAGGCAAGGTGGACATTAAATTTATTGCTGTAAATTACAGCCCCTATTACCCTGATCTTGAATAAGGATGCAACTTGACTATCACACTTCTAATGACAATATTAGTCATGTATATGTGTGAATGTGATGTTGTGATTAGTAAGTGCAATACCCAATGGGCCATTCCACGAAAAGGTCAACCGCTTGTCCTGCACGTGACAGCTCATATATTTCTGTGAAAGGTAATAATGTTAAAGGGTATTGACGAATTTTTTTTGCTTAAGATATATCACATGAGTCTGTAATTTATTGAGCAGAAAAAATTTGTTCATCACTATTTCAAGCATTATTTTTTTCACCATATATGAGGCTTCACGTGCAGGACAAAGTGACCTTTTCCCGTGGAATGGCCTTAATTACCTTATGTACCTTGCACTAAAAATAAAGGGAAATGGTACTGATTTGCTTTGCTGTATTTTCAATCAAATGAGATTAGAAACGTTGATAATATTTATTGTTTATATCAACAGTATTTTTTAAGACAGTCAGTTAAAATGAAATATTTTATATAAATAATTACGTAGAACTTTTTGTAAAGTGATTTCAGTTATGAAATTGTCAGTTTAACTTCTTTTTTTCCAAGCGATCAAGATTTACTAATTGTCCTCACTTGATTGAAGATGGCGTTCACGGTCACTTTTGAGGCTCACCGGCCTCTGTGTGTGGGTTCTCCTCCTGGGAGGTGGCAAGGTGGATTCTTTCGGCACCTTAACCATGTTTCCCAAAATATTACTTTATTTATACCCAACCCTCTCAACTCTACATAACCTAGTTTTGACTAGTTCAGCCTCCAGCCCCTGGTATTAATTTGAATTTTGACGTTTTGGATTCTATAATTATATTCTGTGCAATTATGATTACGATAAGAGCCATTTGAAGAAACAAAAAACTCAACAAGTAGGGTCCTATTGCAATTTGTGGTTGCCGAAAACATGATTTGGATTTATAAGGTTCATTCAAATGAAACCAGGTCAGTGCATCTAACTTCAAATTAGAAGTTAGACTATGCCATGTAACTGCATGTATGGAGACACCATCTATTGGTAGAGAGCCTGACGCATGCACAATGTTTCATGTTGCACAGTGACATTGTGTTTTAACGCCAAAAGAGAAGGTGGTCACACAATTTATCGTCCAGTACGAAACATATCCTTTTGTTTGACCACAAGAGACTACTAGGGGGAAGGGGCCCACTGCTTGTCGAGTTCCTGAAACGTTGAACCACCATCAATGCCCAGCATTATCAAGCCACTTTACAGAGCCTCAGACGAACCATTAAATCAAAACGGCCAGGCATGTTGTCCTAAGTGTCCACATACGGCCAATGCAGTGAAGGCGACATTGCAGTAGTTCGATGGAAAATGCTGGAGCTGGAACATCCACCGTGCACCCTTTCACTGAGTGACTTTCATGTTTTTGGACCTCTAAAACAAGCTATTCGCAGACGACACACTGGATATTGCGGATATCACAATGGACGACTAAGTGTGTGACTGGGTTCACACACAGTCCTGAATCCAATAGCAACCTACTAGCTTCTTCAAAGATGGAATTGACCGCCTAGTGTCCCCATAAGATAAATGTACCAACAGTTTTGGCGACTATATTTGAGTTAAAAAAATCGCTGCTGTTACATAATGCAAGTGACTTGGTTTCATTTGAATGCCCCTTATAAGATGCTAGATGTTTTATCGTTAGTTTTTTTTTTTTTTTTTTCAAAAATACCATTATTTGCTCTAATGTAACTAAACATGGGTGACCTCAATTTTCTGACAGTTTCCTGTATGCCTTTAGTTGGGAGCCTGTGCTAATGAATTATGGATTTCCATTGATTAAAATTGCTCTCAGTTTCTAGTTTATTTTTTACTTGGTGAAAAATGTGTGGAAAGCTTAATTTACATTATGAATTCAATATGGAGACTTTTTTTTTCAGAACACTCTATGTAACGCAATAGCTTTTAAATATTCTCATTGTTAGAATCCTGTTTATGATGATGTATCTCTTTTAAAACTATGTGAAGTTGAAAATAAAATTCCAATTATTGGGATATGACTTATTTATTTTCTGTTGCAATTTCATGCCTGCAAAATTTGTTCAATATTTAGTTTAATTGTTCAACGGAGTGGACAGTGAACTACAAATAGCAGAAAGTTAAATAATCAGCTACGGTTTATTCGCGTACTTAAAACTGTAAAGGAGTAGTTAATCATAAAAACATCTGAAAAGAGTTAAATTGAAGCATTTGAATGGTTTTAAAACAAGAGTTTCAAACATTTGTACTCTGAGAAAAATTTTGGAAATTGGCATTTTTTACCTTCTTTTCAAACTTTTAAGCTCGTTCCTGTTAGCTGAACCTTAACATTTTTCAAAAATAATAGCAGAATGAATTTTTCGGGTGCAAATACATCGCATCCTAAATGTGCATGTCAACGTTTAAAAATACTTTTTTTTATGACATACTCTAATAAATAAGTACACCAGGTCAAACATCGAAGATCGGGGGAGATATTCATTCAGACGCAGTTCTGTCAGAAAAGAGAGCTGCTCAAAACAAACGGATCTATCTCAGTATTCGTCAAAATGGAGGAAGAATTCATGAGAATAAAATTGTACGAATTGCTGAAATATTCAATCGATAAAAGCTTTAAGTTATGGAGATTTAAGTTGCTAGTATAACCAAGTGTCTGGATGCTGAGGGAAACTTACTCAACACTTCACTAAAACATTTTCAACATTAGTTTAAGAACGCACGGATTTCGGCACAGAAGACAGCGAAGTGATTTTTACAGTACAAAATGTTTTTTTTGTTGATAGGTAACAAGTAAAGTGTTCCCCTCTCTTCACCTGACACAGGTCCTCAAAAAGTAACTCAAAAATACTTCGTCAAAATTTTACACTTGCACGCAATCTTACATACATCACCTATCTTTTTCTTGCATTCACTAATACGAAAAATAACTTTCGTATAAAGAGTATAGATTAAAAATATACTTATTTATTTACTGATATAGTAAATCAAGAGTAATAAGAAATGTAAAGCGAGCGAAAACTAAAAAAAAAAAAGATTCAAGCTTAAAACGCGCGAAAATATTTTTGGCCACGATTTTACTTAAATACTCTTCTGAGGTGTCGTATAAGCGATTTTATTTTATTTTACAGCGATTACATTAAAGGATGGTTCGTATCAATTTATGACGGGATTTTATTTCACTGTAACCTCATCAAATATTTCACGTCTCCTGATTTTTCGGCCTAATTCTATTCCTCCTCAACTAATAAATCAAAAGCCAACGTATGATCCATTCTGTTGGTCGTATAAACGATGTGTCTTTTTATTAAAACGATTACATTAACCGATGCGCCTCCGTATAATTTTGCATGTATAACGAGGCGCATCGGTTAATGTAAACGTTTGTAGTGTTTTGATTCCGCAGTGAGTAATTTTAGCAAAATTAACAGCGTAAATGTAACGATATATTTCCTCCTGATATAAAACCATAATTCAGAATTATTTCACGCATTTGATTCGTAAACGCTTTATACAGCGCGATCGTTTAAAACTGGCTTCGAAACGCGGTGTACGTCTTCGTACCTATATAAAAAAAACTAGAGAAGTTCACCGCGTTCTGAAGCCGTTTAAAACTGGCTTCAATAAGCGGTGAACTTCTCCGTGGCTTCGAAACGCGGTGGACGTCTCTCTCTCTCTCTCTCTCTCTCTCTCTCTCTCTCTCTCTCTCTCTATATATATATATATATATATAAATATATATATATATATATATATATATATATATATATATATATATATATATATATATATATATATATATATATATATATATTCATTTCTTCCTCAACTAGAATACAGTGCTGCCGATTCTGAGTCAGAAAAAACTTATTTTGCCAAAACACAATTAATTCTCTCAGAATTTGTTCCATTCAAGCACCAATTTTCGATTTTTTTTCCAAAGTGCATTCTTGTGGTTCGAAGGACAATATTTTGCTTTGCAATTGTTGATTACTTTGCAAAATAACTTACTGTATTTTATCAGCATTATCTCCTCACCTCCTGTTTTATCTCCACACTACCACCATTAAATCCTAATGCGCAAGTTGATGTTTTCGGGAGCAGAAATCCAAACTATGTATGGAAGTTTGCGGTTGGGATCCGTCTATTCATTTTCAAAATTATTTTTTAGACCATCGACTATTAGAGCGAAAGAACAAATGAAATATTAATAAGGTGAGTTCGGGTAATTGTGCACCCGAATCTTCAAAGATCAGATTCTGAAGAATGGTGTACTGTTGAAAAATCTTGTTCATTTGCCAAATTTTTCAGGTTCCTTTTCAGGACCTTTCTTTTCCAGCGTATACTACGTAAAAAAAACAACAGGCAGAAGTTTTAAGATCTCTTTTAAGGCACCATCGACTATTAGAGTGAAATAACAAAATGAACTATTAATAAAGTGAGTTCGGGTAAGTGCGTACCCGAATCTTCAAAAATCAAATTCTGAAAGATGGTGCTGTGCCCGGAAAATACCCCCTCCAGAACCGGAAACTGATTCCCCCATTTGAGTCACATTAGAAAGCATAGGATTCGCCCCCAAAAATTTCAAATGTGACAGTTTTTATTTCATGACACTTAGTCAGTGATTTGAAAAATATATATTTATTATCTGACATCACACTTTACAAAATCACAATTAAATATTAACAACAATAAAGCTAAGTAACTTTGGCAAGAAAATAGACATTAACATCGATACCCTCCAAGAGATGGAAAAACCAGAAGCGTCGGAGACCTGAGCTGATGAAGAATCCAAGCTGGTAAACCACAAAATTCATTTTACGTACCGCAAAGACCCATTGGACAGGGAAGAGAGGATTTAGATAAGAACGATATTTCCGGTATTAGCTCGCTAAAATCCATACCATCACAGGATGTTTGAGTCGGAACACATGCGAGGTGGTAGAAATTGTCCATTTCTCGCACCTGAAGACCTAAAAGGAAATGAATAAAATGAAAAGTTGTATTACAACTGGGAAATCGCTTCAAACATCAGCTAACTATGAGAACATTATTAACGAGATTCAAATGCTAACTCCATCTATTGATTGTCAACGCTTAGTGTTTCATGTGGCAATTGGCGGCTCCTGAGGTGGGGCAAGGGGGGCAACTGCTCCCTCACTTTTCAGAATTAAAAATTGATGATTGATTGAGAAATGGTTTTTGAAAGGGTCCTAATCGTAAGAGGTCAACTCCGAACCGCTATGACCAGCTGACTTGACTGCTAAACCTAATGAATATAACTCATCTGTTAAGAGTCCAGACAAAAACAATGACTATGCAGAAATATTAATTTATAAACATTATGTACTTCTCTCGTTTCTTTTTTTATTTATCTCTGTTTCCTTAAAAGCAATTGTCTACAAGAAGTTATCATTTTGTTGCGTACTTGCCTATAATTCAGCCGACTGTTAAAGAAAACATTCTCAACTATGCAATGCAGTGTCAGTTAGTAATGAGATGGTGATATTATGATGGATAGAGAGTAAATAAATAATTTATATTTTGTGAAAAGAAATTTCCAAGTTGGGAAAATAACTAGTGCAGCTAAGCAATACGTTATTATTGTTAATGGGTTTTCATAGTAACATCGACAAGAATGGGGGGGGGGGGTGTTACCCCCACTTTCGGGCCAAAATGTTTGATAAAACTCTTTCAATCAACAAATGAGATTGATTTTTGAACTTCATACTCATAGTTAAGGGCTCTTTTGTTTTATTTCGTAGACAAATTGGTTGCGATTGATTTCACTTGTGGTATAATGAGCAATGTTTAAAATCGTTGAAAGAGATTGAGCAGCTTAATTTTACCAGTTTAATGGTTTTTCGTTGATTTTTCAGATGAAAAGATCACTACGTACCTATAACACTACTAAATGTTCCTTAGTAATGGTAGGCCTTGGCATGTGCCAGTCCATGTCCGTAAGGTCCGTGCCCGTAGGCTCCATGTCCATAAGCTCCGTGTCCGTAGGCACCACCGTGACCATAGGGACCGTGTCCGTAGGCGCCGTGGTGTCCGGCATATCCTAGATGTGCAGGGGCGGCAGCATAGACGGGTGCTGCGACGTGGGCGGCGTACGCTACGGGGGCGACGTGCTTGACGGCCACTGGGGCTGCAGGCAGGGCGTAGGGGCTGGCGATCACTGCTGCTGCAGGGGCGCTGGCGGCGGTTCCGGGCTCGTTGGTCTTGATGGCGGCCCTGAATCCGTGGTGGTCTGCGACGTACTCCACTCGCCTGGCCCGTCCGTCGATGTCGTGAATGGTGTAGGCTCCCTTCACGTTGCCGTGCCCATCGCCAACTTCGGATCGGGAGTTGGAGGCTCCGTGACCATCCTTGATATCGTAGCCGAAGGCGTAATTCCCATAACCCTGGAATGACAGGAATAATTTAGCTTGAAGAGTTCATACCCGAGAAACAAAGAGCTGATTGGTATCCTCTGTTGTGAAAAGTCATTTTATATTGGTCAAAACATTTTAAAATTGCTTCTTGGTGGAAGAAGCAGGAAGTCAGGATTAGTGATTGCGATGAACAACTCAAAACGTTGTTGTGTAAGCATCCGAACAGTTTTTCTCTGTTTTCGGGGACCATTGCTTATAGTACAAAGTTAAAGGACGAATATATTAGCACCTAAATAATTTTAGATAAAATAAAAGATCATGACCATGAGAGAGTAATTTGTGGTGATTTGAAAATGGTGAAAGTTTTCTTAACCAATCAAGCGCTTACACTAAGTTCCCATGTTTTGTATACATTATATGCTGGAACAGCAGAGCTAATTTCGGACATTGGGTAAGGGGAAAAAATAGATTTTAAGAGAAATTATGATGCCTGGGTGCATTGTAAAACAGTTTTTTAAATCTCTTGACAAACATAGAAACTGTTTTTACATTTACCGCACATTTCTTCTGCTTACTGTGGAAAAGATTGAAGCAAGTATATTCGATGGTTCCTTGATCAGAAAGCCAAAAAGTACCCATTTCCCCAAATCTATGGCAGAAAATTATTTTAATGCAATGGCGGCTTTGTATCAGGAAGACAAAACTTACTTGAAAATCGAAAATCTGGAAATTATATTTTCTAGTTGAAAATTAGTTGTGCAGCAGCAAAATATGGGATACAATATGAGTATTGAACTCCACTTTCTTCATAGCCACCTCGACGTGTTTCCTGAAAGAAGACCTAGGAGGTTCAAGCAAATATGAAGGAGAACGTGTGCACCAAGATTTGCGTGTCTTTTGAGGAACGTTATCAGGGTTTTTGGGGGCATAGAAAAAAAAATCCCTCCCCCCTCCCCCCCTTGCAGATACGCTATAAGTCATTTTCTACGGTAACACATAAGAGAATCTTTGAAACGAAGTTTTTCGAAAATGAATATTGAACTTTTTTCTTTTGTAGGGAATTTCCTTTTTTATTTCTTACCTACAACTCGAAAACATGATCTGTTTTTTTTTTAATACATTTTTTTTTCCATCTTTTTTGTAAATTTGAAATAACCATAACATTAATAGACAGCAACAGTCAAAATTTTTCATACACCAGATTTCATGTAAATTGGGGCGAAAGAAGTGCAATCTTCAACAAATTCAACAAGTATTTTGACCACTCTTTCAATTCATGTTGTTTAAATAACGAATCAACTCATCCCACCTGATTATTTGTAACTTATCTGTATTTGGGCCATTTCACCGTCGCGTGTGGAACAAAAGGGACGATTAAATTTTATTAAAATTTTGTCTTTTCTCTTAATATTTCGATTAAACTGTGGTAAGCAAATTTTTTAATCTTCACATTTGATACAAAAATACTCCTGACACAGTTATATTTTTACTAAGCAACTTTTTTATTTAAAATTTTATTTCTTCGCAATCGTCACGTGCGGGGCATCCAAAGTTAACCTCTTGTAACTTGCTTATCAATTAGTTAATAAATTTTGCTCTATTGATATATTAACGTTAAAATAAATTGTAGATTTTAAGAGCAAAGGTTCCAATGTAAAGGAAACGTATCACATTTTCATTTATTGAGAAACAATAGTTTAAACTATTGAATATATATATATATATATATATATATATATATATATATATATATATATATATATATATATATATATATATATATATATATATATATATATATATATATATATATATATATACACCCCGGCAAGTTTTTGCCGGGGTGGAAAAAACCACGGTTTTTACCGCCTGGCAAAAATAGGTTTTTCCCAGTTTTTGCCCAAGTGGCAAAAATAGATTTTGTTTTCACAACTTACGGACAGTTTTTTTTCCTTTTTATATAAAAGTAAAAGCATAAAAAGATTTTGATAAAATTTTAATTCAATTATTTTTATAGTTAAAAAAATATTTAAGGTTTAACTTACTTTTAAACTTATGGAGCATTTTTACTTTTAAATTTTTAAACATTAACATAAAAGTTCAGTTAGAAACATCTAAGACAAATAATGAACTTACAATGAAAATGTAATTAGCTTGTTTATTATAGTATTTTTTACAGAATACTAAATATCTGTATAAAGTATACTTAATCAAGATGCAACTATAAAATAAAAGAAATAAAAGTTGGCTCATTCTGAAAAAATTGTTTTAGCAAACATTTAAAATCTTAAGTTTTCCAATCCCAACATTTGTTTTTAATTTATTTTTCACCTTATAAATTAGAAGTAACATGGAGAGACATAACTAAAATATTAAAGTGCATTATTTATATTAAATTGTCACTATTTCAAGATTAACAATATAATGCTACTTTATTTGCAATTAGGTTTTTGCCGTTTTTTCCATTTTTGCCGGTTTTTTCCATTTTTGCCATGGTTTTTTCCACTGTCCCGGAAAAAATACCTTTTTGCCGGCAAAAAACCCAACCCTGTATATATATATATATATATTGGGCTATTCCATGAAAAAGTAGTCACTGTCTTGCACGTGACGGTTCATGTATTTCATTAAAAAGGAATCTCTTAAAAAAGTAATGACGAAATCTTTTGTTTAATTAATTGCACATTCGTTGGTAATTTGTTAAGCTGTAAAATTTTTATCTCTACCCTTTTAAATTGGTATTTTTAATAAAATATATGAGGCGTTACGTGCGGGACGAAATTACTGTTTTCCGTTTAATGGCCAACGGAATTATATATAAATTATAATTCCGTTGGCCGTTATATATAACGGAATTATATATAACGGCCAATACTATGTGTTGTTTCAGAAGCCAAATTTAGTTTCTGTTCCTTAGCAGTTAACTCTTAAATTCCGCTATCGAAACAAAATAGTAAAAGAAAAAAGATGTGGAAGGTCCCCTCCAAGTGAATGAATTTCTAGATTTGTTCCCGCGTAATGTGAAAAAATAGAATCCTTCCTTTGTGCCCGCAATAGAAAGGCCTTTGAACCTTTCTATTTCAATAATGTTGCGCAGACCTAAGTTTTAATAGTATCCGAAAGACTATCTAAGCGAAAAATAAGCATCATGTATCGTTCCAGAAACGGATGGAAATTAGCTAACTGTTTTTACTGCAAATGTATTATTAGTTTATTGATATAATTTTCTTGTGCAGATTCCGCCGAATTATTACTAACTACACTGCCGTGCTAAGCACAAAAGTCGCATCTGCACTTTTTATCAAAATTGCGTTACGTTCAGCAGGTGGTTATTTATAACGTGTTTCACCTATATGCAATGTTTTACGATCATTTGTGAATGGGAAGTATTTTTAAAAAAATTTTTAAAAAGTGTATTCTAAATCAAATATATGGCAGCGCAAAACCTTAAATAGCAATTTCTCATTTTGAGCTCAGATGAAGATACGACTTATGCGCTTAGCACCGCAGTACACTTATTTTTCTAAATTAAAAATCCACTTCTGAAGTGACCCTTTCACCACACATAATGGAACAATGGCTTTAGGAAATGTGCTTAATGTGGCTTCATTGCGTATTATATTCCTAAAACGGCTGTAATTAGAGGAGTAACTCTTCGATTTTTTTTTCACTTAAACAAGCATTAACTTTACGATCTCTGTACATCGGTTTACGTTACAATGCTTCTTGTGATGAGGGAAAGGTAGCGTACTGTCTTTATGGATTTATGGAGGACACAGCTGAGAAGTTCACGTGGTTCTGCTTTTAAAAGGGGTGATACTTAATATTTAATTCTAAAATAAATTATGTGGGATGTAGATGTAAATAACTTTTCAGAATTTTACAACCTCATACATATTTGTGTACTGAACTCGTCTGTTCAAAAGAAGCATTAAAACGCGTTTTATTTTATTAACTTTCAGCGAAAAAAGTAGTTAGAAGCAGGTAACCAAAGAAATGTTTAAAGTTGGTGATATTTAATAAATTACACACGCACACTCACACAAATGCTATGTAAAGGCTCCTTGATGGGAGGTAACTGTAACCTTTAAAAATGTACTCGACAAATTTTGTTACGATTTTGGCAAATTCGGAGACAGTATTGCAATAATTTCATTTGTTTTTATTAACCCCTATTTTTTTTATTAGATTTCTATATGTGCAGGTACGTGTTTTGTGATTCGATAAAATTCGGAATTTTTTTCGGTAAATTTAGAATTTTCTCCCGCCCGAAAATCTAAACTCGGGGCGTGATATGTGTGTGAGAGATTTTTAAGTAGGCTATTTTTTACAATATTATAGTGTTCAATTAACCACTTTAATCCGTAGCATTATGTTACTCATTAATAACATTAAAGCACTTAGATAATATTAGCATAATTTATGAAAAGTACTGATCAATTTTGTTGTTTGAAACGAAATTTTTACTAAATGATTCTATTAAGAGTATTGGATACCATGGAATATTTCTAAGCAAATTCAAAACGATTATATGATTTTCTGTTCGTAGGGCATGATTAGCGTCGTGGCACGACTCTATTAAAAGAATTGTTTTCTCTTTAAATATATTTATTATTATTTTTTATTTATTTATTTTGTTGTTGTTATTTTTTTATTTTTGAAATTTCGTCAATGACGTAAATCGTACTTACATCTTGATGTCTTGAGCTGATGCTGGAACCAGTATGCACCAGACTTCCTTTGACTGCCACAAAAACGGCGCAGATAATTGCGACCTGAAAACAACATTGCTTTTACTATACAAAATTCGTGAGTGTACAATTCTGAAAAAAAGGGGCACTTTCTGTTTTTCTTAATTAAATACTATTCACACTATATACTCGCGAAATATGTCAATTCATCCGGATTTACTGTAGGAGATGTCATTTATACAATTAAGGGCAGTCTTCATATTAAAATGAACATCAACTAAAAGTTCAAATGGCAACTCTTTTTCTTCTTTCTTCCTTTCCTTCGTTTTTTTACTTTTTATTATTTTTTTTAAATACACAGTTTTGAAATTAGCATTAAAATTTCACATCACGCACCAATTGTCGCGTAACGTAATTTGGTTCAGCCGTTACTTTATAATGGGGTGGTTTCCTACAGTCAAAAGTACTACTTTTAGTCATTGAAATGGATAGAATGAGCAAAATAATAATAATAATAATAATAATAACGTGGACCCAGAAAATATTTTCATTTTCCCAACAGTTTTTCCTTTTTTTTTTTAAATTAATTTTTTAAAATATCCGATTTTTCAAACAAGGCGTGGTCTTGATGACGTCACAAATGATGCACTTTGCCGCATCTTTCTACTACGTTTCCACGTTATGATAATCAAGCAGCGAATTAAAATTGCGCTCTGCGCTTGCTATCAACCATATCGTTGCCAATGAACTTGAGTAAAGATGCGAATTAAATATTTTACTCTGTGAGATGGCAACACTGAATGGCATTTCATCATTTTTGATGTCATCGGCAGAAGCCGTAAACAATGAAAGCGCTCCGATTTAAGTTTTTTTTTTTTTTTTTAAATATTAAACGTAAACAAATTTATCAAAAAATGGTCTGATCCTATGTTTTTTAAGCATGTTCTTTCAGAAAAAAATACTTTTAAAATTTTGGAAACGACCCCATTACGTTAAGCACCTCAAAATGTTAAAATATTTTTTTCATATTTGTGCTTATATGTCTAAACTAACATGGTTATGGCACTAAGTTTTTTTATGTAAAATTTGGTGAAAAACCTAACAATAAAAATATGTTTTATGATGTTTAAAATATTAATTTGATTCTTGTTTCCGTTATATTACGGCTTATAACGCGCATGTATTATGTCAAATTTTTCTGTAAATTTTAGGTATATTCGTCCCATAACACGCGCACCTTTTTTTTATATATATATATAAAGCTGAAATATACATGTGCTACGTAGCAGCGTTTCAACAAATTGTTCACTGAAAATTTAAACCACATGGATTCTCAACTAGTGGTACGTGAAAATCATTAAAAGGATACGGTTAACTACAAAAAAGTATACAAAATTATACTGATAACGCTAAGATTTAATTGTGACAAAAATTTGAACAATACCGTCTGATCCAACATTGAAACAAAAGTCTTGTTAATTATCCTCTGTACTGGTATTCTGGTATTGAAAAGAGGAGAACCAGCAGACATTGTTGTGACGTATTTTCCGATGTTTAGGAAAACTTCCTTGTGCGAAAAAGGTTTCGCGAGATTAACTAATGCGCAGAACCAGAAAAGAAACAAACTTAATGTTGAGGATGATTTATGGCTGTATTTGTGTGTGTGTGTGTGTGGCCAAGCTGGATCTAAGCATTGATGAATTTTGAACAAAAACAAGTCCAGCTTTCCTACTAATTATTTCCTTAGATTTTTCTAATTTTTATCTGATTAATAAAAAAAAATGTGACAAAATAACCATCAAAGCAAAATGTTTTGTTTTTAATTTAAATTACCTATATGTAATTACTTTTAACTGCTTAACAGTTAAAGTTTAACTATTGTTAAACTATTTGAATGAAACTAAAGGGTTTTTGTTCGGGGTACGCGTAGTTAATTGATATGCAAAAAGGTGTTCGGGGTAGTACAAAGTTAAAAAACATTTGCAAAAGAAAGCTAATTGCCTCATGCGAGAGGAAAATCCCTATCCTGTTTTAAGCGCAGTCATTCAGGGTGACTTTTATCTACAATTTTTCACTTTTAACTGTTCCATTCATGTTTCAAAAGTACAACTATATCTATTGGCATAAATATGCTCAAAAACTCTTAAAGTATTGCACAGTTACCAAAAATTCAGAAATAATAATTGTAAAAACCGTTCGAGATGAATGAAAAAGCTGGTTGAAAGCTATCCTCCTACTTAAAGTAGCTTTGAATCATGTGAGAAATGTATTTCAAGAAGAAAAAAAAAGAATATTCAAGTAAAAGCGGTACAATTTTGAACCGGAAAACTATTAATTTCTAAATATTTAAAAAATTCTGTCATATTTTACAGTATCACGAGATTTATATAATTTATGAAATTTTGCGATGTTAGGACGAGAGATTTTAAGAACAAGCTTGCATTCAAAAGAAGCTTCCAAAAAGTAATTTCACAATTAGTGGATAACACAATTAGCTTTTTTCTTTACTTTAGCGTTGCCAACTTATTTCGTAAAATAAAAAGTAGAAAACTGATATTAAAACCTTTGCGAACAAAACTCGGCATGGTTCCTTCTACAATTTCTTTTGAAATCGAATCTATTAAAATATATGGAGTGTCCGGACAAAAGGTGCAGAACCAAAAGGTCCACGGACAGAAGATACACATTTAAAAGGTCCGATAGACAGAATATCCGAGCGGCATAAGATACAACGGACTTAAGTTCCTGCTTTGTAAGCAGGTTCGACATCAGGTCCCGAATTTGAAGTATATCCTCTGTCTCAAACTGATTTCGTTAAACATTTGTGTCAAAATTACATCCACCAATAAAATAATTACTCTGATGCCTATTCTAATTATACTTTCGTTTACCATGAAGCAATACATGATGTACTAAACAAATTATGATAAAGTAAATAAATAATCCGTTTGAGAAACTTATGTTGAACTTGACTTGGAAAGCTTAAAATTTATTTTTTTCTTTATGCTGTGAAATAAACCAACAACCTTAGCGTCAGGGCCTGACTAACTGAAATTGAGGCCCAAGTCCCATAATGATTTGGAGGCCCCCCTCTGTATTCTAGCACTTTAAGTCAACGCAAAATAATATCAAAATAATGTGTAACAATATTTAAAAGAGGTATGTTTCAATTAACAAATCATTATTTTTATTATTTTCACAAAAATACATGGTATCTTAATGCTATGCATGGGTTTTGAACAAAATTGGGGCCCCTAAGAAAGATGGGGCTCCAGGCCCAGACCTAGCTGGCCTGTGCGGTAATCGGGTCCTGCTTAGCGTCGCCTCTTCTAACCATCAACCACTTTAATTTCCTTCTCACAGACAGGAAATAATTCAAGTCCCTTCTCATAGATAGGAAAAAAAAAAAAAATTCCAATAGTATAGAAACATTACTTCTACTTGAAATAAAGTTAAGTTTTAAAAATCAAAGCAACTTCAAACCAATGTTAGAATTTTTAAAGAACGCTGTTCGAAATTTACAGTTAATTTTAAAATATATTTAAAGTCTAAAAATAAATTTAATTTTACAAATGAAAAAAAAAATCAAGTAAATAAATAAATTTTCAAAGCCAATACAATGCTCACTTACCTTAGCAATCATTTTGTAAAGTGAAAGTAAAGCTTTGAAAAACTTTTAGCAATGTGTGCTTTCTTTCGTCAGTGGACGCAGCTTATATACCAACTCTGGCAACAACAAAAAGGCCTTGCAAAATTCAGGTCCCCGCGGCATAATGAATGTTCAGTAAAATTCGAAAAACATTCCTTTCAGTTTCAACAAAGACCGCGCTGATAGTTACAAGAAAGAGAAGCAGGAAAAAAAAAAATAGTTCACCCGAAAAACTGGGTGGGTTTCTAGGCGATAGGTGATTAAAGACTCGGTAATATTTTTTTTTTCCACTGCCGTGCATTAGTGTTACTTTTTCCACGATAAATATCTTCTGCCACAAACATCGGACAATGATTGCGAAATCCTTCACCCTTTTCGTTTGCTCTCGGAAAGAAGCTAATAAAGTACACGCTCGTTCTGAGGGGTCGTCCGAAATTGAGAATATTTAGCAGTTGCCGTAAATAACATTGCGAAAAGTGATTTTCTAACTGCTTTCCGCAGAACCCGGCATGTCATGATAACAGGGGCGATTCTCTCCGAAATTTTGGAAAAATCAGACGAAGTTGTTGTGTAGGGAAGTCGAGCCTCATTGGACCAGGACCGGTCTCAATAATTTCAATACTATTAATAATTTTTAATTTTAATTTATAAGCAACAAATATCACCTATAAGTTCAACAAAATCCATATTGAAATCACATGATCCAGTTATTTTTAACAAATTTTATTTCAGACAATGTAATTTCAAGCAATACTGAGCAATTTTCAGAAGTCTGCAACCGTATTTTTTAAATGGTTTTCACCAAGTTTGGAGCAATAAATTGAATTCCTCACCTGTAGAAAGTTCTTTTTAACTGACTATTATTTGTAGTTCCTTTATTTTTTGTCATGTTGAAAAACGTACCGACGCACCCCGGTTGGTTCATTTTACACAGTTCTGTCAAAAAATTAATCTAAAAAAAGTTAGTGAATTGAACATTAAAAAAAAAAAAAAAAAAAAAAATCTGGGATGAAGAGAAATATTTAATAAAATTTATGATTTTTATTTTAATTGCTCATCCTTTTTTTTTTTTTTTTTTGATAAGGTAAAAACGAATAGTAAAAGAAAAAAAAAAAACAGACGAACGTGCTTCGTTTTCTTCTATGTTCAGAAATTTTTTAAAGTCAGTCATCAATTCCGAATTACGCAAAGAAAAAAGAGCAAGAAAAACAAATTTAGCCTCAAAAATAATTTAATTCTCTTGAAAGATAGATGGAAGTAAAATATGTCTCCAGTATTGGTTCTAAAAAACTCCATTTTTCTGAAACCGGTTTCAGTTTTTAAAGCATTTGTATCTCGCGTTCTGAAAGCCATACATTGGTAGCTGCAACCAATGTATAAATCGTCCAAAATCATTAATGCATCTTTATTTCCGTCAATATTCAAAATTTTTTAAGCAAAGAGATTTTATCTTTCCTCTCTTTGGCAGCTTTCGTATAAATAACAGCGGTGCCCAACATACTGCCCGCGAAGCTAATTCAAGTACTGAAATAAATTCAATGTTATGAATCGAAAACTATATTCTGAAATCTTCCAAAGCAACAAATCATATTCATTACTTATACAGAACATTTGTTACAAATTTGGAGCCAAATAGTCAAAAATAGGGTTCCAAAAAAAAAGATGAAAACCTCATATCAATAAAATAAGCATGTAGCATTGATAATAGCGATTCTTGGTTTCTAATTTTCTCAGTGTTTTCCCATGCTATCTAGAAAAAAGTTAAATAGAACTGAAATTTGCAAGCGTTCTGTCCCGCGAGGATCATTTTAATATGAAGTGCGGCCCTCTGTGCAAAGAAAGGTTGAGCCAACTAAAAGATAAAATCTTGGGGGGGCATTCCTTTCAAACTTTCTGAACGTGCAATCCCCAGGAATTTCCCTCGTCAATCCTAATCTAGGACCCGTCAGACTATATTGATGATGCCTGGTTTTGCTTCAGTACTACGATCCTTAAGTTGGGCCCATCTTTTTCGAACCACCCTAAAAGCAACAAGAAAGACTATGCTTTTCTCGGAGTGCTGACCGTATTTCTGTTCAACATTTGTATTGGGAAACAGGGAGTCAGAGAATCTTCGGCATAGAAGTGATGGGGCCCCATAGATCCATCGCGAGGTCAGAAAACAGGGGCGGGGGTCTGTAGCGTCTAAATTTTTCCCAACCAACGCGCAAGCACATATATTTTTATTGAATACAAACAAGGAAGGAGCACCCCCCCCCCCTTTTTTTTGAAAAAATATAACTTTTTTTTTTTTTTTTTTTTTTGTATTTGCAACTTTGATATTTCTCCGGGGCCCCTAAGCTACTGCCTACATTGCCTATTTAGTAATCAGGCTCTGTGGGAAAAAAATATTTCCGAACACTAAGTGCCTGTCATGGTTCTTCTCCGAATATACATAGTTTACGGCAGTAACGAGGGATCCTCCCAATCACTAAGAAGCATTCATTCCTCAATCCCCCAAGAATAAAACACATTACCCTTTTTGGAAAATTACTCAAAACAAATCTATAGTGTTTATACATTCGCATACATGTATTCAGGGTCCGACGAATTCCGGTCGCCAGGCGACTAAAAGAAACACCTCGGCGACTATCGTTCTTGCAAAAAGGCTATGTTACGTTGAATTTTCCTATCAACTCAGAGAAATGATTTGTATGGCCAGTGGCGTAGCTAGACCCGACTTTCGGGGGGGGGTTACTTCTTTTATATATATATATATATACATATATATATATATATATATATATATATATATATATATATATATATATATATATATATATATATATATATATGTGTGTGTAATCGCTTGGAATTTTTTCCTTTCTCTTCTCTCTTCTTTTTCTCTTTTTTTTTTTTGAGACTAACTTTTCGGGGGGGGTTTTGTCCCCAAAACCCCCCCCTTAGCTACGCCCCTGTGTATGGCTTCTAAAACTTTTTCCTGGCGAACTCCTAAGATTGTGCAATTTTTCGGCGATCTTTGCGTATACTTTTGAATGTTTAATCAATGTTCGCAAAGTCCCCGATCTTAATTTAATCCTCTTAAACATTACTTTCCGTGAAAAAGGGTGTGCTAATGTTGTGGAAAACTCCCTTCTTGCTGCCCCACCTATCTCTCACGAACAACACCTGTTTGAGCGACCTTCACCCAAAAACGGACCCTGCGTTCTCTCACTATGGGGAACACTTTCCATTAAACCCGTGCGCTATCTGAGTCGGACGTCCTTGACAAGTTCAATATTCGGTACTCAAAACAATAGTCTAAAACTTCCGGGAATTCACGCCCTTCGCAGTTATTCGCCATCTATTACGTTCAATCTTAGAAGACCGTTCCATTTCACCGTTTTCTTCTTCCACCAGACTGCGCTGTACCAGTTTCCTCATAGCACACGCTTTTCTTGAAGATAATCGATTTTTTTTAGTTACATTTATGACATGACGTATGGCAACATTGGAATTTTCGGAACAGCATTTTCCATTCCGAGATTTTAATCAAAAGAAAAACGAACAAGAACAGTACGAGGTTATCTTTTCAGAGAACGTAGAGATCAATTTATTTTTGTTCTCTGTCTGAATCACTAAAGAACCACAGACTGCTTGCGAATAGTTTTCAATCAGTTTCATCAAGTGCTTTATCTTAAAAAGGGCATTGAACCAAGCAGACAAGTAACATAATGAGCTATTAAAAATCTATTTATTTCTTCACGTAAGTTGAATACATTTCACACAGAAACATCAGAGACAGCTGTAAATAGAATTTTCATCAGTTGCGTCGTAAATGTAGGTGTTATACTAGGGAGCAAGCACATTTAGATTTTTATTCAATGTATCACTTTGTAACCGAATTGGTGAATTCTGGAACGTTCAAGCTAAAAGGAGAAAACATTAACTTTTCTTCAATTTGGTTACCCTTTAACGTTATTAATTTCAACATATGGTTGTGGTATTTCCCCCACCCCTCCGAGAGACGATAAAAACTCTTCGTGACTTTATAACGTTATCAACTTGTGTGTCCTCTGAAGAAGCCAAAATCCTTTATCTCAAGTTATATTCAATGCTTGAGCTTGAGCAGGAAGAGAAAAAAATACAAATGGGCCTTAAAGTCAATTGGAGAACATTTTAAATACAGTGCCTGTGCCCGCCGCTTATTAAAATCACATTCGTCCTGAGGACATTGGATTTTTTAACCGGCATACTGACGCTTCAAAAAAATGAAAGGTTTTAAAGTTTAAATACTCTAAAAAAAAAGAACAACTACACACTTATATTTTATTTTAATGGTTTCAAAATACATTTTAACTAAACATGTGTTTTTTTTTTTTTTTTTTTTTTACACAAAGTTCTTTAAAAAAGAAAAGGCCTATTGATACGCATAAACCTTTAAGCATGAAACGTGAAAACAAAAAATAACAACGTAGGGTAACACCCCCAGTAATTGGCAGGTCACCAATGATTGGCACTTAAAAACAAAAATGTCCTAAAATAAGATTCATATCCTATCTTTTAAAAGTAGAAGGTTATATACCAATTGAATGTACGTTTGCTTTAAAGATTATTACTTCAATTCATGTTACAAAATGGTAGCAATGCATAGAAAACAGAAAAAATTGTGGCTTGTGACAAATCAGACATTTTCGTTGCAAAAGCTTCTTTTCTGGCTTAAGGAAGGGGGGAGGGGGGCACGGCCCAAGAAACTGAAAAAAAAAGAAGAAGAACTAGCACTAAGACTTATTAACGTTGCAAATATACACTACTGGCCTCTGGGGTGGCGACCTGCACATTTAGTTGCAGGGGGGTCCAAAATTTATAAATCCGAACTTGCAAATACACTGTTTCCCCCTATTACCCACCCCGTTTTGGAGTTCTGGAGATCAACCTCCTCCCCTGCCCATTTATTTCTAAACCATTATTTTTATTTGGAGTGAGAGGGAACATTATATTAATCGTTAACATTCTTCTGGGGGACTAGAGAAAAGAAAAGTTTTAAAAGATGGGCATTTGTAGCAAGGAGGGACCCTCAAGGTGGTATTTCCCCTAAAATATTTCAAAAATCATCAAAACGAACTGTTTTTTTCTTTTTTACCACAGTTCGTTTCTGATTGTACTTTTTGATGTACAATCTTTTACTTTTCGATGTAAAATCCAAGTAGTACCTATAATTTAGCATTAATATCTTCTTTATATAAATAAAACACAAAATCCAAATGTATATGTACGGGGTAAATTCAGAAACTACCGGACTGATTTCGTTAAAATTTTCAGTTTATCTAGGTTAGTGCTGGGAAGGTTTATAAACATTTTCGAAAAAATTTCGATGAATAGTTCTTTTTTTGTTCGAAATTTATATTTTTTACCCAAAAATTGATTTTTTTATCAGGGCCGGACAAGATCCCCTGAAGGAGCGCCAGTCTTGACTCTCAAAGGGAGCAAAAGAAAAAAAAGACACAAAAGCGCACAAGTTCATAGGGCCAAATAAACATTTAAAAAAGTCGTAAAGGTTTGAGAGATTAAAAAGAAACATGCGCACAGGTTAGAGTAGAAGGGCACAAAGAAAAAGAAAGGGCACATGTTCAAGTTGCACAAATGAAATAAAATTATTAAAAAAAAAAAAAAAACGGAGGCCCTCAGGATCAGAGCCGCGCCGTCCCTATGTGCGAGGTCGTACGACGCACGATGGCGCCAGAGTCAAAAAAGCGCCTAGCTCTACCAATGAAAAATGCTCCAAATGGGTGGAAAAAAATCTCCTACAAAAAATATTGAACTATTCATTATATCCAATAGTGGCAGTGAAATTATACTGCTCCTCCAACAAGAAATCCTCTTCGCTGCCTGCCTAAAAGGAAAAATTATTGCCTTGCTGTGTCTAAACATGCTGTTATTCAAAAGTGCAATCGTTTACAGTGAAAACACATGGTGCTAATTGATGCATAATTTTGGCTTTTTCTTTATATTTGGAGCCAGGAATGCTATTTCGGTATTATATATTTTCACAAGGTTGAGCTTACGAAGCGCAAGAAATTTGCTATTATCCATTTTGGTTCTTACGGTGAATATGTTGTATTAGAATTTTTGCAATATGTCTTTTTGTGATTTTTAACTATTGTTTGTGGCAATTTCACTGTACCGTACTTCTTTCTGTTACATACATAAAAAATACATAAAAAATACGGTAAGCACATTTCCATATCATTTACTTGTGCATAATACACATATATTTTAAACAATAATTAAGGTTATATTTTTAGTTCCGAACAGTAACGACTTGACCATAATTATTCAATTCCCCTACCCCCTTTTTCATCAACTATTTGTGTATTGGTTTAAAGAAAGAGCTTTGGACAATGTGTTTGTTTCAGATATTAAATTCAATGCCTTTCTAACGATTCTGTAATTAAGAATTTTTCGTTTTATCGGCAAGTTTCTGTTTTAGATTTTAATGTGGAATATCCTCTACAATATTATCCTTCAATTTAGAAACATAATGTACCCCCCTGTTCCGTGGCGCAACTAGAGGGGGGGGGATGTCACATGGCACCCTTTGGTTGCCCCATCTCTCCAGAATGCTGAGTTGAATGTTTTTTAAAAATCAATATTCTTTATTATTGAGTAGGAAAAAAAAGATGCTTCTTTGGAAAACAAAGTGATTTTAATAAGAATAAAATAATAATGTTGGGGTAAAACTTTTATTTTGTTAAGAAAGAAATCTTTGAAACAAAAGTTTTAACAGGTTCATGTAATTAGTCAGCTACTCGTCCCCTACGCCCATTTTTTTTTTCTTTTTTCTTAGTTATTTTTCTTTTTTCTAGTTCGTCTGAAAGTACGGAAGTCCTAAAATGCCACTCCTCCGAATATTTCCCTGTCCCCCCCGCAAGAGCATTACGGAGCATTTCAAATTTCGTTTCCAGATCTTCAATTTTGCAAAATTTCCAGTGAAAATCCCCCTTCCCCGGGGACCAGGGGATCCCAGGGAGGTTTCCCCGAAAACCAAATAACATCACTTGAAACTGCTTTCGGAAATCATCTAAAATTGCGTGAAAGATTGCCCGCCCAATGTAACCAAATATGGTCTTACAATCGCATTTTTAAGATTTCAATTCTAGAAAATATTCGGGCAACGGCCTCCAAATGAGTCTTTCTTTAATATCATCAAAAAATAGGTTTTTTAAACATGATTTTACAAAACCTTTAAGTCGAAATGCCTCTGAACCTCTTCCTTTAATGTCATAGAATATTGCTTAAGTTTTTAGGATTTTAATTTTGAAAAAAATTCCAAGAGGGAGCTCCAGAATCCCCTTCTTATAAAAATCTTTGAAGTTGTGTACAATTGCGTTTTTGGAAGTTTAATTTCGAAAAATTGGGAGGAGAGAGGAAGAATCGATTTCTATCCAAAAAAAAAAAAAAAAAAAAAAAAAAAACAGCGGGTGGAACCCCAGGGTCCATCTCTTGTTCTAACATCAATAAATATGACTTATTATCGCGTTTTAAGGCTTCAACTTCTACAAATTTCCGCGGAGCCCCTTGTACCATTTTCCCCCATAACACCACCAAATACTACAGTCCCTTTATACTCAGTATAAAGGAAAAGGATCGCTACCAAATACCGCCTAAAACTGCGTTTTTTAAACTACAAGTGTCAAAAATTTTCAAGGGAAAACCCCTGGACCTTTCTTTTTAAAAAAGAATTTTTTTTTTCAATGTGCCGCCCTAAAACTATTTTTTAGTTGTGCGGCCTTTGCTCCTGTTGTCATGATTTGACAGTGACAGGCATAAAAGTTTTATTAATTATGCATCACTTAGAGATTAGATACTCGAAGACATTCAAAGTGGTGTTAGCTTTGATATTTAAAACATTATCCGCATTATTAGCACATCAAAAGGAGCTGCTGGACGCGAAATAATTTCGAAATGTGAAGTAAAAACGTGCACCATGTCCAAAATTAATACTCACTCATTTTTTTTTTTTTTTTTTGTATAGGGGTCTTTCTTCAGAAAACGTAACTTTTGAACGCAAAACTTTTTCAATTTCGTAACCTTTTGTTTTCTTTTTCTTTTTCATTCTTACTTGAAAGTGTTACCTACTAAAAGTAACCATAAACAATGGCCCAGCTAAGTTCCAATTATTTTACTCATAAATGAAAAAAGAAATAAAAAAAAAGGGCATTGCTCACGGAAATAAAAGAAAGAAAAAACTTTTAATATTTAAATATCGAGGCCAGTTTAATATCAAAGTAGTAATTTTGTCAATTGTGCAAACAATCAACTATTTTAAAGATTACTGGGAATAAAATATTAAGCTCTGTACGGTTTAATTAATAGTTTTAAATGTATGTTAAAAAATAGTATTTAGTAAATTTGAGGATATACTGGCAATTTAAAATTTTGGTAGAATGCCTATTATTGAGGTATTTCCCCTCCATCATTTATTTTCAGCTCAGAAATAATGACATTGATAAGGTCTGTCACGGAGGTGAGGAATTTTCCATTAATATAGGCCTAATAGATACATTTTTCAAGGAATTTTTTTTTCTTCGTTGTTACAATCTGCACATGTTAAGCATATGAAAACATGTTCACTTCTTTTTTTACATTAATTTACATCCCTGAAATTCAAAGTCGCGGAGGTGGGAAGTCAGAAGAACCACACTAAGTTTTTAAAACAAAATCTATCTTCTTGTTTTTCGACAAAAATCTCACAACTTCAACTATGGCTAAAAATATACAAGGGGGATCCCTTCAAACATGGAAAATAAAATTTGATGTCATTACTGCCACGTGTTAATGAGGAATGGCATTTTGTGTTTAGGTAACGGAGGTGAGAATTTATTGTGTGACAGGACACCTTATCCTACTAAAACGAACTAAAACACAATATTAAAAAAATTAAATATACTTAAACAATTAGTATTTGAGACACTTGTGAAAGGAATAATAAATGAATAAGTATGTAATTTTAATTAAACAAGTTATTAAGCAACATAAACAGTCACACAAGGTGTGTGACATACCACGGAGTTGAAAATTCACATGTTGTGAACCAAAACTATATTAAAATTAAAATTATTGTTAAAAAATTGCTGGCACTTTTAAATAGATATATTTTTAATGAAATTAAAAATCATTGTTAAATGAATTGTTCCTTAAAGTTTTTGCTGTAAAAGGCGTGTGACAGAAAAATTACTTTTTGAAGAATGACCCATAAATTAAATGCTAAACGTATTTTTTTCTCATTTTATATTTGTCTACAAAACATCCTTCCAGGTGTTAACTATATTTTCCCTGAACGCCACAGCTTAGAGGCGTCAGAAGACATTTGCACAACGGCGCCGATCAGGCTTGGCACGGCCCTGCTCAGGATCAAGAGCGCAAAAAAGAAAAAAAAATTACTTGAATTCTGAAATTTTGAATTCAAATTATGTTTTTCGCAATCACGAGTAGCGACAGGGCACTACTCATTGGGGGCTATTGTTTCTAGAAACAGCTCCTGTCCAACCAAGCCCACCCCTCCTCCTGGGCGGTTACGTGTGTATAGTTGTGTATGTATGTGTAGGCGCGCGTACATGTGTAGGCTTGTGTGTATGTGCGTAGACCTGTGTGTATGCACGTAGGCGGTTGTGTATGTGTGTAAAGGCTTGTATGCATGAGCGTGTGTTTGTGTGTGTATGAGCGCGCGTGTGTGTAGGACATGGACGCCATCGACCAGGAAAAACAGATTCCAGGACGCAGTGCTCGGAGGCGCGCCTGCAGAGGCCGGTGGGTGGTGGTGCTGGTGTCCCTGGTAAAACGCATAGGTTTGAGAACGCAAAAAGAAAAAAAAAAGATAATACAAAAAAACGAAGGCACACATGTTTAAGGACGCAAAAAAGAGAGAGAGAAAGAGAAGGCGCTCAGGTTTGAGGGAGCAAAAACAAACAGGCGCACAAGTTCGAGGGGAGGACGCGAAAAAAAAAAAAAGGGAAAAATCGAAGGCACAAACGTTTGATAACACAAATAAAATAAAATGAAAAAAAAAAAGGTTCGATTGCGCAAAAAGCGCTCAGGTTTGAAAGAAAAAAAAAAGAGCTCAGGATCACAAAGTCGCAAAAAAACCCGCAGGCGCACACGTTCGAAGGCGCAAATAAAATTTAAAAAATAAAATTTAAAAAAAAACAAAAAACGGTTTGAGGGCGAAAAAAAATTTAGTCCCGTCAAAGGAAAGACGTGGAGGCACAATCACGTTAGTTGAAGTGACAGCTTGCAGGGGCGGACTGGCCTGCGGTCCGATGCGCCCTCGAACGTCCTCTATGCCCTCATTTTTTTTTTTTTTTTTGGCTCCCTCAAACCTGTGTGACTTTGTTTACTTTACTTACTTATTTTTCGCGCCCTTGAACCTGTGCGCCTTCGTTTATTTTTGCATCTTTAAAACCTTTGCACCTTTGAACCTCAGTTCTTTCGTGCCCTTTTGGTAATTAAGGCGTCTTCTTGAGGGACCCAGTCCGCCCCTGCCTGCTTGTCGATCTTTGTCATTTATAATCCTCTCCAACTAGATTGTCCCCTCTCTTCTCGTCTTTCTATGTTAGCGCCGGGTGATAATGGTCCGCATGCATGTCAGTATCCAGTATTTCGTGCTCCTGCTTCAACGAGAAAAATTTCCTGAGCCAAATTAGAACTGAAGAGTAAAAAAAAAAAAAAAAAAAAAAAAAAAAAAAAAAAAAAAAAAAACACACACACACACACACACACATTTTGATGTATTCAGTAAGTTACCGCCCTATAGCCAGGGCTAAGGCAGAAATACATAAAATTCACCGCCAGCTCAGTCAATTCCAGCCGAGGACTGTAGTTTCGTGCTTATTAGCACTCATCAGCCCGGCATAGGAAGTGACTGAGCTGGAGGTGGAAAACTTTTCTTGGCTTCCTTAAGAGGTTTTCCACCTCCAACTCAGTCACTTCCCATGACGGAAAATGTTGATGTTGATTTAGTAATACATACGAGTGTCCCCTTTGCCCGCCCCTCCCTACACTACGCTACTGTATTCATCCTGTAGATCTATTAAAATATCATTCTAAAGTTATTTTACTTTAATGAATTCTTTTATTTTGCGTTTTTATACTTTTGATGCTTTCGTTTTGAAAAATGCAATCTCTTTGCAGCCGACATGAGAATCGAATTTTTTTTATTTTTTAGACTTAATTCGCTTTGTTAGAAGGCAAAAAAAGTTGCATTTTTTTAAAAATATTTTTTATTAAATTAAAAAATTTCAAGTGAAATTCTAGGTTTTTAATAAGATGCAGAATGTCAAAACGTTATGTCAAAACTTTGAATCGCTTGTTTAATTTGATTTGTGCTTCGCTTAAGTCAATAGTTATAAATATGCTTATCGTAGAGATTTAAAATGCAATTCTTAAGTAATTTTACTTCTAATAATTTTTTTTGCTGCTTTTGTACCTTACTATATCTTTTGAAAATTGCGATACCTTAAGCATCCGCTAAAGGAATCGAGTTTTTCGCATTTTAGATGTTTACTTTCATGACTGCAGAACATGGTATACAATGGCACCAGGTTTTGAAAATCGGTGGTAGTACTCAAATATGGAGTTTGAAAGAGGGGGGGGGGGGAGGCGAAAAAGGAAATAAGGTTAAAATTTGACCTTCGAGAATGTGTGTGCTTCACTTTTCCAAAAGAGAAATACTTGATGATGAATGTGTGAGATACATTTCTCTTCTACAATAAAGAACGACTAGAAGCAAACAAAAAATCACCATAAACTTTAAAAGCATATTTTGATAGAGAAAATGCTAGTGACAACAGTGGCGAGTACAGGGGGGGCATGACCCCCCCCCCCCCGGAACAGTATTTGAATGTTTGCTCGAAAAAATAAAAAAAATGATCGAAACCGTAAGAAATTTCATGAAGGGGTGGATACAAAGAGGGAAGGAGCATGGAGGTCTTGACCCCCCCCCCCCCCCAATCTGCTACAATACTTTTAATATAGTATAAGGTTCATTGCTTTTGGGTAGTGAAAATGACTGCTTGAAAAAAAAGGAAAGAAAAGTCTGACCGAAACCATAAACAACTGAATAATTTTCAAATCCTTTTTTCTTTCTGAAGGTATTAACTGTCACTTTTCTATTTATACATGTATTTTGAAGATATAGGAGGCAGTAAAATAGCTTTTCTTCAGACAGTTAATCTGCAGAGCTGTCTTCAGGAGACAGTATAATGAAGAGTAACAAAGAAGTGTTGTAATTTTTAAATATTTCGGTTTTTGGTCGTGTTGATTTTACTTTTAAATGTGCTGTAAAAAGTTAATTAGTTTAAGTCTGTGTTTTGGATTTAGAATCGTGTTAGCGCAAAACCTCATTAGTTGCAATCTTGAGAAAACGCCTGCCATATTTGTGGCATCATCAATAGCAACGCCTCTACTACCGTAAAGTGGAGCTATTTGGACCCGAAATTTCATAATTATGCGAGTTTTACACTGAATTTTTGGTTAAACCCATAATGTGAACTGATAACCTTCTTTTTACCACTTTTCAGACATTCTGCTACCAACTTAAACCTTTTCTAAACAACAATTTTAACTCTTTATATTTTTTTTCTATTTTTAAAAATTGGGTTCAAATAGCCTCACAATGGGCCATTTGGTCCCACTCAGCAAATCCATTAGAAAAAGCTATAAAACAAAGCGGTGTTGTCAAGAAAGACCATTGATTTTGAAAGAAAACTTAAAACGTACATTCTAGTGAACAAACTATTTATATAAATTGCAAATTATTTATATAAATTAATATAAAATCAGTGTATTTCTCCACCATTGAGTGAGGCCATGAGTTGATATACTTAAGTCAAAGTAGGCTGATGCCACTCTCTAAAATAATTTCTCCGGAATTAATTAAATCTGGGCACAATTGTAATTTTTCCTCTTAATAGTCCACATTTTTCCCCACTTCAACGGGTTCTCTTTCACTTTCGGAACCTTTTTATCCCCAGATCTGCAAATAAACGGGTATAAATAGTAACTAACCTCTTTATTTAACAGATTACAAACTTTACTTAACATATTTTAGTGATAAAATGTGTAAAATGTGATCTGGGGCTGCTTGAACGCTGGGTTAAAGTAGCCCCATTTTAAGGCAACCAGTGCACTATTACTAACTTATATTAGTTACTGGGTTAATTATCATAGCTATAACCTTAAAACACTGTTATTTTATTAAGAATAAGAATGCAAACATAAAACTGTCTTTACCTTGATGATATCAAATATTTTCATGAATTTACATGTGAAAGTTTACAGACACTAAAAACAACTGGTTAGACAACTTGCAATCATAACCTCAATCAGAAAAAGGCGGGAATAGCAGAAACTTCGTTTCATGCTCCAGCCTCTACCTGGTACTGCTACCTGTCATGGAGAAAGTTTTTTTAAGTCGATACATTTAGTTTCATTGGACCAGGACGGATTTTAAACACTTTTTTCTCATAGGTTCAAGTAGCCCCTGGAGGCTCAAGTAAACCCACTTTACGGTACTGATTTTAGATATTGTCACCTCTGAAACCTCTGATCCGATTTTATATCCCTCTTCTTTGCTCATTGAAAGAATATATCGCTTCTATTGCATAATAGATTACGGGGAGGGGGGATTATCATTTATTTATTTTCCCTTTCGTCTGATGTTTTTGCGTTCTCTGCTTTTTGCGTTGCCCCCCCCCCCCCACAATTATTTCGGGAAATGCTTGAGCACCGCAACAGCCCCGGAGTAATCGCCCCAGTACAACTTTCCTGGTTACAAGGGTTTTTTTTTTTTTCTCAAAGCATTAAGATGTAAATTTTGGTATTTAAGCTTCCGAGAAAAGATAATTTTGTTACAAGTCTTTTCCCAACTGCAAATATAGTTACCGTCCTTAATTTTGTAAGAAATATTTCCAAACATGAAGCAAAGAGACAAGTAAAACAAAAATACGAAATTAAAACATATACTAAACTTTTATTAACACACTATTCATTAAGACTCAATACATAATTTATATCTTCTTAAAACATTTTATCTTCAAATGTAAGAATTTAAACAATCACATATAATTTTTATTATTTTAAAAGGTTAAAACAGGATAAATTTAGGATGAAGTGGGATAAGGTTAAATACATTTTGACTTAGTTTGACTTCAAATTATCAACTTGTTATTGTGGGTACAACTCTAAAAGCTCTTAGTAAACTAAATGTCTTTAAAGCCTTATGCATTTTCATCTAGAAAATAAAAGTTACATGTTGGATTGCAAGTAAACTTATGCGTTGGATCTGAGGTTCAAATAAAGCTTATTTAAAGTTTAGGAAGCCATGGTCACACCATCCCCATGCTTACACATTAGCCCACTTCACCGTACTTTAAAATGTACAAATATTCTCTTTAGAAAAATATACCTAAATACTAAGTCTAGCTAACCAACATGAATTTTCATAGTTTTATGATCATTTTATGATAACCTGAGTTTACAAAAACAGTAAAAATTTGGGGCTTAGAAAACCTTTATTACAGAATACTGTTTCAAAAACTGCAGGTTACGAAACAAAGTAACCTTAACATGGCAGCAGCCAAAACATGCTGAATCAGCTCAAAAATAATTTCATTGGTTAGCACTTTGTGGTCCGCTATGTAGTAGTACATGTTTTGGTCAGGTTCTGTGACCAGTTATTTCTGCCACTAGTACTAGATACGAAAAATTGTCTTCTCAAGAACTAGTAAATGTCACCACTTTGACAGGACACACAAAGTGTTAAGAGAAAGAAAACATCTATTGCTGGGAGAGAATGAAAACGCTCTGTCTTCAGATCAAAAAGCATATCGAACTTGATTTTTCTTATTGCCACATTTATTTACGCCTCTACTATTTGCCACAGAAAACAGAACACAATCTTATATTTGCATCATTTTTTTTTTTTTTTTTCAAATAATGGCAACTTTTATTTGACTATATTTCAAAGTGGAATTAGAGCAAATTGCATTTTCTCCCAGCAAAACACAAGGGATATGTACAGCATAAAAGACATTTACTAATGTTTGTACTCAAACTTGTATATTTGGAGAATCAGTCATAATAGCATTTAATATTTTCAAGATTAAAAATTGTTTTTGAATGTATCTACCTGTTCCTCAAAATACAAAAAAAAGTGAGACTAACATGGAAATTTATTGTGCATTTCAGATTCAGATCATTTATTGAAACATTTGCAACATGTGATTTTAAGGCAATTACTAAAATCTGGATTATTAAAAACTTTAAAAATCAATTATGATATGTATGTAAACATGAATATTAGGGCTTTAATAACAAGATGTTTGACCTTAGGCGAGTTCATTTATGTTTAAGTTGATAGAGGGGATATTTTTATATTAGCACAATGCTTATAACTGCCAATTGGCAAAACAACCGGCTTTCTTTTTCACCATTTTAACAAATGGAACTGTTTAATCCTTAGCCCATTAAAAGTTATCCAATCAGATTCCCTCTAGACTATTGAACATTAAAGTTTGCCTTTTTTACATCACTAGTGCTAGTACTAGACAGGATACTAGTGCTAGTACTAGACTTCAATAGAGAATTATTATACAGAAAACTTAGAAAAAATTATTAGGCATATTTTTTATTTATTGCAAATTTTAAGTATAAAGCTCACTTCTACACTGTAAAAACGATTCAGAAACGTCATGAAAACTAATGGGCAGCTGATGTGCCCAATTTCTTCAGGTAAAATATCTTGGAAAAACCAGTAACGCTTTCCGCTAAAAGTCAGTAACCTTTCTGAAATTAACCTTGAAACTTTATGAAGACGTGCGAAATCAGCTCTGTTAAAGCCAGTCATATCTCTAGAACCTTCTAGAAAAATTAAGTAGGTTCAGTATAATTGATTAGAACCTTCCTACTTTACCAAGAAGGCTCCATAAATATCAGAGCGACTACGGCTAAAGCTATGCAAGAAGGAACCAAGCATATCTCTTGCCTGCAATACCCGCCTTGCAAAGCTGTAGCTATCCATTGACATTTTCGCTCTCATTGGGAGATTAGTCAATCTGGACAGGCCGTAAGCAACTTTAGGCCGATACACTTAATAAACACGCTCATTGAATCTTTAAACTGGTTGCTAAAAATATTTTCCACAACAGTGACAAGTCTGCACGCGTGCAACTTGTAGCGATTCAGGAAACTTTTTTGTGATGATACTTGCTTTTACGGAGAAATAGGTGAAAATGTGTGAAATCCCGAGACGTTCCACGGAAATAGCCAGTAACGTTTCGGAATTTTTTTACAGTGTAACAAAATAAAGCTCTGTCTTTTTTTAAGCACTTTTCATTGACAGTAAACTCCTGGTTACTTGCGGAATAGGGCGGCACGGTTACCGCAGATAATCCGAATAATAGGTAAAAAACGATACTGAGTGTATACAAAATCTAAAAAACATTAATAACATTCACATATACGTTTAAATTATAACTAAAAACATTGCTACATTGCATCTACTAACATTGAATAAAAGCAAACAATAACACAATCATAAATTTAAAATTTAAAACAAAAAAAAAATGTGAAAATACCCGCGGATAATCCGATAATCAAGAGTTTACTGTACTTGGCAAGTTTGTCACGGAAATTCTGAGGCTGCTTTTGCTTGTACTGTCAGCCCTGCTTAATCGGGTATCGGATAAACGAATACCCCGATTATCTTTGTATATTAATAGGCAAGCCATTTTGTTTCGGTACTATATTCTCCTCTGTTTGTGAACCGATTTTCTTCGTTCTGTTTTTGTTCAGTAGCTATTGAGCTATTGCTGAGTTTTAGTGTCACCGATGAAAAAATTTGAAATCAGATGCTAATTAACAGTGATATTAATTAAAAACGCATTTTTGCCCTAAATGGCTCTTTCGAATTTGATATGGTTGGAAAGGTCTTTAAAAAATACTCCAAACGAAGAAATTGTCAGGGCGCCGAAGGTCCAAAAACCAAAATCTACTAGGAAAGAAATTATAAACGTTTTTTAGTTAGCGAAACTCAAAAGTTTTAATTTTGACTCTTTTTAATTGTTGAAATTTATTGTTGGAAGCATGACACTTTAAGTTTTGATTTTTTAAACTACACTTTCTACACGAAAAATGCATTTTAGTGCTTTCGAGCTTGGTATGGTTGGAAAGCTCGTGAAAAATACTTTTAAAGACGTTTAACCCCGTTTTACGGCTCAAAAAGGCCAAGTCGCTAAATTGACTAGAAAAAGAGCTAGATGCAATTATAAGTTAGCGAAAATTCATTTTTATTTGCTTTTTTCACGCAACATAGTTAGAGTGAAGAAATTTGCTGGATAATATATGTAGCTTAATCAAATTTACAAAAAAAAAACTAATAAAATGGCAATCCCCATATATACAGGGTGTTCCGTTTCAACTTGCAAGACCTTTATTTTTGCAACAGTTAGTCCCTAGATCCCTAGATGTATACTTCCAATTGCAAAAATGTTCAAAATCAGATACAGAGTTAAGATATTGAAAGTTTGAAAAAAAAATAAAAATAAGTCAAAAAATACAAAATTTAACTTTTATATGGACCCCAAGTCCAAAGTTATATTTAGGGAAATAATCTCCATTAAAAAAAAATTACAATACAAAAAGTTTGACATTAGTACGAACAATATTCACCAAGATGTGAAACGCAGCGTTTTTTGACTTACACCACTTTTCACTTGCTGTCAATAACACCTTTTAGGGGAAAATATAGCGGTTAACAAGTGTTTAAAATTATGTGTGTGCAAAGTGTGGTTTTTCAAATTTTTTCGAGGTTTTGTAGTGTGTTTTTGAATATCATGGCATGACATCTCATTAATTTTTGAATAGCAATGAAAAATATAAATACATTCTTCTGAAAGGGCGATAAGTTCCAATCTCATCTTCTGTCTGGTCCCTTAAAACTTCAAACTCGAATATCTCCTTCAGTTTTGGTCGCACAAATGTCAAGTTTTTTGGGTCAATAAAAGTTTTTAATGGTTTTAAAGTTTTTTTTTCTCTAAATATTAGTTAGGGGACCTAGGGCTAGTATAAAAGTTAACTTTTGTATTTTTTGACTCATTTTTATTTTTGCTTCAAACTTTCAATATCTTAACTCTGCATCTGATTTTGAACATTTTTGAAATTGGAAGTATACAGACTAATGGTTGCAAAAATAAAGGTCTTGCAGGTTAAAACGGAATACCCTGTATAACAGCGAATTCAGATTGAATAACACACCTGATGTCATCAACAATGAAACTCCTGCCGTAGCATGATAATTTGATAATATTTTTTGTTAATGTTTGACATGTAGGGAAACGCTTTATTTTGACAAGTTTGGACTGGATCCAGTAACTTAACTGTTTTACTGGTAAGACTGTCATTTTAGGAGAATGAAGAATCGAAAAAGTGGTCAACAATGAACGCTATCTACTAGAGTTTAGGGTTAATCCACTGCAATTAGGGTTACATTTTCAACTATCAAAATATCACCGAATAGGCAATTGTTTCGTTCAAATGCAGAAGCAATTTTTACCGTCATGCCTTGACGGGCAATTTTCTAGTAAAAAAATAGTCAGTAATGTTAAACAAAACAAACAAAATGTTATTTAAAAAATAATACAATGATAACTAAAATGACTAGCATGAAAAAAAAATGAAGAAAAAAATGCAAAATACAGTTATGAACACAAGTTATCAACAATAAGATAAAAGATTTCTTTAATAACTAAGTAGATTAACTAAAATATTTTCCTATGAGCACATCCTCCAAAAAATAATTCCTTGACATAAAGGTTGTATATGTGATATAATTATTTGCTATGTGATAAACGGTTACAATTTTTATATAGTTGTAACTATAATACATGTGCATCAAACATGTAGCATAAAATTATATAAAACAGAACATGATTATGGAATAATGTTGTTACGTATGAATAACAGGCAAATTAATAAAACAGTGATCAAAAGGAAAATATGATGAAGTACAGCTTTTTCCCCCTTCATTTTTTGTCAATTTTATGAATTAAAAACAGGCACAGGTTTGAAATAAATAATTTTTAATACAACAGAGTTTAAAACAAATACTACTTTTAAATGTTTTAATGATGTTAGACACTTCTGTTATTTAACTAATAATAGGAAGAATAATTAACATTAATTTAAATAAAATCTTTGATCAAAAGAAAAAATGCCCCATTTTCTTTTCTCTTTTGCTCCCCAATTAAAGCTCTCCTTTTCTTTTGTTTTTATCTCATTTTTACAGAACATGTAACTAATAGGAACGCAGTGACATTTAATAATAATTTACATCAAAATATCACATAAGAAAAATTATTCACCTTTAACAGCCACATAAATATTATCACATTATTCACCAAAATCACCAAAATACTCATACAGCAGTAAATCACATTCCAGATAGAGTTAAGAGAGCACTAAACATCAAGAATTATAAAACCATCAAGGATTAATACACACTTAAAAACAGTCAATAACTTATGTCTAATATTTGTTTCTTAACAATTTTCAATTCCTTTTAACCGTTTCTAAATGAGAATTCTTACTTTCCTCCAACAAATCCTTTAGGCCACACAGTGGTTCAAAACGACAAAAAAGCGGAAAAAATTCAATAACTTTGAATATTCTCAAAAAATGCTTTGGAAAATTGTTAAAATTGTTGCATGGTAATATTTATCTTCATGCTTGCTGATCGTATACACTGAGAAACCCCGATTTTACGTCCCTCGAATCTACGTTTTCCCCACATTTTACGTTTTTTATCACCAGGTCCCAGTTTTTCCGTACACTAATATTATTAATTTAACACGGAAAGTTTGTTATTTATGAATCTCCCGCATTTTACGTTTTCCCTCGGTAGTTAAAAAAAAAGAGAAAAAATGTTTTAAAATCAAGAAAATTCCTCTGTGCATTTTTAAACATAATCAACTATGTTGAAAGTTAATCCATGAAAACAAACGCTTCGGCTCCGTCCGTATCTGACTTTATGGACTGAAGATGAACAAGAAGAAGAGGAAACACAACTTGTCTCTTCTTTCAATACTGCATTTAAGAGCTTAATAATAGTGAAAGACTATTTTCTTTATCATAAAGACCAGGAAAAAACTTTGCAAAATGTTCCAATCCTGGAAGATGCTGTATTTACTTTGGATTCAATGACTCATAATTACTGACTATTTTCAACCTAAACGCTCGGATTCGTTACTTAATGTGCTAGAATGATCTAAACTGGTGTGTACAAAAATGTTCTTTTCATAAAATATCTTATTTTTACATTTTATAAGTGTCATCGTAGCAACCTTTATTACTATTTTTGTTTCCTTATCTGATTTTTGCTTTTTTTTATACATTTCCTGTATTTAACGTTTTCCCATGTTTTATGTTTTTGGATTTGAATTGACGTTTTTCCACATTTTATGTTTGATTCAGGCCTCTGAGAACGTGAAATCGGGGTTTCTCTGTAGTTCAAATTTATTTCTGTGTTTTTAGTGAAAAATATAAATTAAATCAGTCGTATACCACATGCAAGGTTTATTTATTGCAATTGATACCCTCGAAGAATATTTTCTGGCAATGTTGACAAACTGAGAACAGCTTTATACTAGAACGATTTCGAAAAAGAAATCAGAAATTTCAAACGTTTAATGATTTTTTAATTTCATTGTTTTATGAACAGAATGGTTATTTAACTTTTTATATAGATTTCTGTATGAATTTTAAAAATTTCTTTCTCATATGTATCTTCTTTAAAGTCAAACAGTTCCGAAAATTGTTATTTTCAGGTTACTACTGCATTGCATGTAGAATAATGCGCCGCATCAAGCCATAACAAGGTAAATCTGTTTAAAAAAATCCTCTATATTTATAGATGCATGTTTCAAAAGCCCCAACTTTCGGAAACAGTAAACAAACGCTTTTAGGCTCTCCTGCAAAGTAGTGAAACTGTGACATACGTTAATCTGGAGCATGTCAAATTTGATGACTAATTTCTTTGATAAAAAAGCAATTTACCCCCGTCATACCGTTACGGGTTATTTTCTAACTTACTATATTGGTATTTGTAAATAGCATAGATCGAACAACAACATCTGCCGCAACTGCAGTTGCAGGTGGTCGCAGCTAAAATGTTGTTGTTTATTTACAGGAAGGATTAAACTATTGATGTATGTAAATTTTGGCCCACCGGAAGCCACCGATAAAAGTATATTTCACAATACTTTTCATTATATTTTTAAAAAAATAATGTTTTTTTATTTCAGGTAGTTTTTAATTTTGATGAATTTTTAATTTTTAACTACGATGTAATATACATCCTATAAGTGTGAAAAACCAATCAGAAATGACTTTTATTAAATTTTAGTCCTCCTTACTGAACGAATGAATTAAAACTGAAGTATACGTCGTACGTCCGAAAAAAGTAAAAACGCAATTGTTCGACAATCTCTGCTTTTTTTTGTAAAAACGAATTTTTTTTTTCAAAAAACTCTTTTGGAGTAAGGTACTACAACTCAAGGGCTAAGTAATTACGGCATGAAATATTTTTTATCTTAAAACTTAAAAATGGCTATTTTTTCCGCCCTTGAACCACTGTGGGCCGTGGTGACCTGATTGGTAAGGCATCGGACTTGTGACCGCCTTTTTCATTAATGGTGACTGGAGGACGTTAAATATGCTTGTAGTCACAAAATCCTCAAAGTGAAACAATACCTCTGGGGGGGGGGTACTGAACCAGGGATTGCTTGGCTCCTGGTTTGGATCAAAAAATCAGAGCTGTCTTCAGGTCCTATCCAACTGGTTAAACCACAATCAGTGGTAGGTACGGGGACCCTGGAGTGGAAAACCCTTCTCTTTTTGCATGAAGCCCTAGGATCACAAAGCACAGAAGTGGAAGTCCTTTTCATGCTGAGGATCAAGCCTGGGTCCTCTGGGTGAAAGACAGCAGCTCCAACCACTAGACCTACTCAAGCCCAGAGGCATAACGTCGGGGGGAGAGGGCATGTGCTTCCCCAACTTGCTGAACACTTACCTTTGTCCACAGAACTATTAAGAAAGTAGCGCAAAAATCAAAAAGAGTATATATTTTTTTTAATTTGTATGTCCTTAAAAATGCATTTAGACCATATTTGCTAATGTTAGAGTGGAAAAGTGGTCTGGGGGCGTTTCCCCGGCCAGTTTTCTAGATTGAAACTTGAAAAACACAATTGTTATACTTTTTCTCTAATTACATTAAGGAGTAAAGGCTTTGGGGGTTCTCCTCCAAATTTTTTTCAAAATTGTAGTTCAAAAACAGTTTTACACGATTTAAAAGATGTTTAGGGGAGAAAAGATACGTTGTCCACTCCCAGAAAATTTTGGAAAATAAACAATCTAATCATGCAATTGTGGGCCATGTTTGATATGTCTTGAGGACCGACAATTTTTCGAAATTGGAAATCCAGAAACAATTTTATTCGACTTTCAATAATGCTATGGGGAGTTTTCAGCTGCAGGAGTTTCGAGAGTCGATTAATTACCCCAGTAATTAATCGAAATTCAGGCCCTTAAACAAAATTTAAGGCTATGCTAAATGAGGTTGGCACTAAAGAGGAGGGACGGACACTCCCCTATAAAATTTTTGATGTTAGTTGTTAAAACGCAGTTTTAGACCATCTTTGGTAATGTTAGTCTGAGAAGAGGTTCGAGGCCTGTCTTCACCAATCCGATATTAAAATTCCAGAAATGCAATTTTAGATGACTGGCTGACCCACGTGAAGCATTTGCACTCCAAGGAAGAATTTTCTGATTTCAATGCAACCACGAGATGCTAACTAAACCAATGCATAGCAAAGCAGCAAAATAAATTGAAATTTACGCTTTTGCTTTCTTAAAATATTTTAAAAGTTAAACTGCGACCGACTGTTAAAATCAATATTTTGTTTCTTGATTTTAACAACAGAACTGCAGCTTTTAGAATTCTGCTATAGAAACTTTGATAAAAATTCTGCTGAAGTAAAAATCTTGTTAAAACGATAGTTTTCGACCCAGATTTGAACCCAAGCCCTTCCCCTTATTAGCACGTTGCTTTATCCGACTGAGCCAATGTGTCTTCGCTCTCTGCTAAGAAGTAATGTGCAATAAAAATAGGAAAAATAACATTTTTTTTTGACCAAAAAAAGGGGCAATATTTAGACTGTGGGTTTATTTTCCGATATTAGCAGATACGATAAGCTCTAAAATGAGTAGTAAAACATGGAATTTGATAAAGGAGTAAATAAGATCTCGTGTAGCGTGTAGCGACAGAAAAACAGGCTAGAGTAACCATACAAAAGAGTTCAATGATATTATCAGGGTATATTTGAGGACTCTTCCCAGGATTATTATCAGAATCTAAACCATAAAGGCGAAATTTTGGACAGTCCTTAGTAATATTAGAGGTAGGAAAGATTCAGGGAACTTCGGAATTTTCTCAAAGTCCTAAAAATGGAATTTTAGACAGTGTTTAAGGGATGGGGGAGTACTGTCTTTCGAGAGTTTAAGTAGGGGCTCACTCCTAGATGCTTCTTGAAATCAAAGTCCTCATGCAATTCAAGACCATCTTTGATGGCGATAAGTGAAGACGTGGGGTTCAGAGACTTTTTCAAAGTCAAAGTTTCAAACTTGCTTTTCTAGGCTAGGTTTGATAGCATAAGTTGAAGGGATAGAGTTTGGGATCTCTCTCCCTCCTTTTTTTTTTTTTTTTTTTTTTTGCAATGTCTCTATCTTTTTCATAAGATTAAATTATTGATAAAAATGTTCTGAAAAATTCTCCATAAGTTTTTCTTTTCCAAAATTATTAGACTGCTTTGGTTTTTCCATAATGAAATTTTCAATTTCCAGCCTTATATATTTTTATTTGTTTGAAACACAAGCGTTTGCGGCCTCCGTCAAAAAACTTTCAAGACTTAGAACTGGTATGGTTCTTTTCAGCGATACCTTTTCACTTTCTTTTGTTTTAAATGTCATGCCTGCTGAATATCACTGTAAAATATTTAAACACTTAGAACTACTGGTGTGATTAGACATGACGTTTTAAAAATCTTTCTTATAATCTGTTTCAACTTTTTTTCTATTTTAAACGTATTTTGGCGGCACATATATTTTTCTCTAATCAACTGCAATTTCCACAATATTTTTATTTAAAAAAAGGCAAAAAAAAAAAAGAAAGAAATATAACTAAGTTTATTCACCAATTCATTTTTTTATTTGACTGAAACTTGGTTTAAAAAATGTTCGAATCATTCGTTTCAACGGCCCTCCCAGGTTGGTAAATCATAATGCAGAACCTCCGATGTTCTTAAATAATATTCAAAAATTGCATTTGCTTTCAGAATTTCGCCAAAAAAAAAAAAAAAAAAACTTTTTAAAACCTTTATTCTATTTGTTCACTTATTATTTCTATTCCATTTTCTATAGATTGCAAAGGTTTCCTTTTATAAATATATATATATATATATATATATATATATATATATAAATCATGAAACTGGTGACCTGATTTCTGAAAAACTTGGGGGGGGGGGCAACACCTTTCTTGGCGAAAGCCTTGGTGCCCCCCCCCCCACCCTTAAATATTTGTTCCTGCTACACCTCTGCTCAAGCCTGTCACTTAGGGAGGTCATCATGGCCTTTTTATTGTCATGGACCAGTGGAACCAATGCTTGATAACTAATCAAATTGCTTTTCACTTTCTGTGCATAAAAGTAATGTTTTGCAATTGGTAGATAACCTTAAAGGTTTGTGGCCATAAAAAGAGTGCACTATCACTTCGTTCCTGCAACAATTTCTTGGGGCAACTCAGTGCTTGAGTGGGGCTTTATCTGTCTTTCTCAAGGTGCATGGTGGGATAGAAGATCGACTCATCATCTATTGTCTCTTCCTAAGCTTCTTATCCTGAAGATCACCAACCTCAAGAAAGGGGAAAAAATCATGGGTCATAAAAACCCTGATCTACACAATCAACTTTGGGATTAGGATATAAGTGAAAGCATACTGCTTCATACAGCATAATTCGCTTCTTTTTTTTACAACAAAAATATATTTAAAATCTTTCCTTTGATTTGAGAACAAGTAAACATCCCATTTTGGAATCTATCAAAACTTTCCTTTTAACAAAACAAGATGCATTACAAAAGCACTTTGATTAAATATTACATTAAACAACAACAAATTCTAAAATTTAAGTATGTTAAACATTAATGTTTTCATTCTTGAAAATATATCAACAGTAAACCATTCAAAATTCTTTCTAACATACAAAACCTAATTTCTTTTTAAAATAGAAGTTTTGTATTGTACAGTAAAATAATTTCTATAAGACATCTTCAATCTTTTTGAGCAGTGGTGGTTGACAGTTTTGAAACTGTTAGATAGTGGATGAAGAGAGCATCAGAAAGTAAACATTTTCCTAAAACAATGTATCATAATGAAATACAGTAGACCCTCGTTTTAAGCGGGGGTTACCTTCCACGGAAATGCTGCGTAAATTAAGATTTAATGGTACTGTTAAAATGTACCATAAAATTTACTAAAAAAAGGGGTTAGGTTACACAAATTAAGAAAACACTTCATTCTAGTGATGACTAATTATATAATAAGTTTATTGTGTACTTATATCGATACATATGCACAACATGCATAAAGAACACATAAATTTCTTTAGTGTTCATAAAAAGGAGAACACTAAGAAATTTTCTCTGTATTTTTTGCAGGGAATTAACGCATTCATGGTCACTCATGTCACTTAATGACCAGATCATCTTTCACTAAAAAATCAGAAAAATCACACACACATTTGCTATTTTCAAAAAAAGGCTCAAAATTTTCAATGTGAACGTTTTTGTTTGCGTGTCACCGATGTCGGTATCCTCGTTGGTTTTGGCCTATTTTGTCACTCCTAAAAGCTCTTCTTCCAGTTCGTTCTGAGTTGTGTACATTTAATAACTTGACTTCTGGAAAGAGCTCTGGAACCAATCGCATAAAATGTCTCCAATGGCCCAAGCTCAATTATTAGCTTGCCAAAATGCAGTTTATTACGTGTAATCTGCAATCTCAGGAGTTTGGATTTTGAAAAGGGGGGAAAAATTTTATTTGTTTGCATTGCCGCATCTGCGTAAAATAAAATCTCATCTGCGTAAAATAAAATAAAGGTATCAAATCTTAAAACGCATATAATCAAAAGGGCGTAAAATAAATCTGCATAAATCAAGGGTCTACTGTATAAGACCTTTAAGGTACTGCTAATTGAAATTGTTAAGGAATAAAAACAATGTTGACAAAAGTTATGGAAGAGAGTCAACTTGAAAATAAAATTTAAATCATTTTACTGAAAATGAACTAGTTGTTGTCAGTGTCTCATGGGGGTAAATACTAAGAAGAATAAAAACAGCCTCACACACATAGATACAGGAAGAATGATGAATTAAAACATGTCCAAGGAAACAATAGTTTACTCTATAATAAATTTGATAATGTTCATCAAAGTAAATGGGAAAGAAAAAAAATCAATCAGAAATATTAGTAAAAGAAATAAACACAGGCATCTCTTGTATAACACGGTACTTGTACAACATGGTTTTGATATTACACGATACCAAGTTTGTGATTATTATTACACTGGTGCAAAACTTGAATTAAATACTTCATTGTTTTGATAAACACAAAACTTATGTTTAAAAAAGATGGAATTTCATTTTTGTTTCATACATTCTGTTAATATGTGCTAATAACTCTAATAAGTTTTTACTTTGTTTTTATGAAACTTGGTTTTGACATAACACGGCACACATCCCTTGATTCACATTATTGCTAAGTCTCGTATAACACGGTTTTGATACAACACGAAACAAATTGAAATGATTTTTACTATGTACATGATTAATTGCTGAAAAAAATAAGTTAAAAAGTTACTTTTAAAAAAGTCCCATATAACACAGTTTTGATACTACATGGAACAAATTAACCGTGTTACATGAGGGACACCTGTATATCTGTAGATTCAAAAAGGAAAAACACTTCAAGCTTTACTTCAAGTATTTTTATGTGATTCAGGTTTTTTGTTGTTTAACTCCCTGACTTTTCCAAACAGTGTTGCCAAAACACATTTTAGACGTACAGACAAGGTTACGGTTCTGAAATCAATATGTTGTTGTAATTATGGTGCATTTGTTCTGCTACAATAAAAAAAATTCAGTGAAACATGAATCACATCTGTTTTAATTTTTGCAAATTCAAGAAATAAATATAAAAAATAATAAAATATAGGACTTATTCTTTTTCTTATTTTCTTTTAAATTTTTCTTATTTCCAATATTGTACTTCATGCATAATAGAAAACAAAATTGCTAGAAAGACGTATTTCTTTATGAAAATTTCTGGAATAAATTAAACATTTAAGGGGCTGAATACCTTAAGTATATTGATGCATCTAAGAATGAATTGAACTATGTTTGGCATATGACTAATAATTCAGCATTATATAGCAAATTATTCATAAAAAATGAGATTCTCAAACTTTGATGCTCAATAATTTTTATAAAACATAGTAGCTCATTCTATGAGCTACTCTCATTTAAATAACCTGAAAATCCACCACTGAATTCAATTATTGCTTAAGCAATCGATGAGGAATCTTGCAATGAAAAAAATATATACACTTATCACTAAATAATATAGCACATATCAGAAATATTTTCGTTTCTTGATTTGACGGGTTTATTTATCCAAACCCTTTGACTCAAGCTGTATCAGCTGAACTAGAAAGCCGTCGTTCGGCCTCACTTCCCGCTGAGAGCGGATGGTGCGAAGAGCCTCCACTGCAGTCATTTTTTTCTTAATCATCAAGTAAGCAGCGACAAATGTAGCTGATCTTGACAAACCCATCAGGCAGTGCACTAAAACTTTACCTGCAAAACAAAGAAGCAAGTTAAGTATGAAATTGTAAAACTCAGAACCAAACTCTGTAATATTGACGAATATGCAAATGCTGCTGCTGAAAATTTTCAAAACTGGCAGACAGTTATGACATTTTTTTTTAATACAAAGTTCTTTACTTCACCTTAGTTTTCTTTCCGTAGCAGATCTTGACTTTGCTGATTTGTGGCAATAACCAGGGCTGCAGAGTCCAAGGGAAAATGGCCGACACCGACTCCTGGATTTTGAAACGTCCAACTCCGGCTTTTATTTCTTTTCTTCCCCTCCCCCCTCATGGAAAGACTTCAGTGATTGAAATATTAGTTCCTTTTATGAAATTTTTGCGAAATATTTTATTGCAAACCTAAGATGCATACAATGTTGGGAATTCAACTCGAAATTCTAATAACTGTGGTTTTTAAAGTGAGATTATTCAAAAACCCCAGTTTTTGAAAGAATGAGAAAGATTAATTTGCTCTAGTTTTAATGTTTAACAAATTTTTGTTGATCAAATTGTGTGAGTTTAATTTTTGAAAGCTGTAAAAAAAAGCTTTCTTGCAAAGCCCCAGGTGACAAACATTTGGTGGGGGGAGGGGGACACCCCAAGGCAGTTTAAGAGCAGGCAGTTAAGATACATATAATAAAATAAGATGTTTCTGCATTTGTTGTGCGCATCCCAGGAAAACTGTAAGGCCTAGAAAGATGAAATTTGGAATATAGGTGCAATTTCTGCCGACGATATGCACCTTGAGCTTCAATTTTTGATATTTTAATTAGAAAAAGAGTTATTTAATGTTTTATGTGACTTTAGCACTTTTTACCTCACAGACCCCAAACCAATCGCACCAGACAAATATTTTTTGTACTATAGTGAAGGAAGTTTAATTTTAAATATGATGAATAAAAGTTTGAAGATAGAGCAATTTTTGTATTTTTTATGAATTTTTGAAAAAACCTTTTTTTTCACATTTTTTCCTGGGTTGATTTTTTTTCTAAACTCCTCCTGCAAAAAGTATAAAAGCCTCTATTCTAAAATTTAAGTTGTTAATAGTAAAAACATTTCGCCCTCTTCAAAAGAATTAAAAAAAAAACACTAAATAGTTTTTTTTTTACAATTTTTTTAATGCAGAACACGACACAAGCTGTACACTTTGCTGGCAGAGTTCCGAAAATACCTCAGGATGTCAGATCACGTGACCTAACTGAAATCATTTGCATTCTCTTTACTTTTTTTTTTACGTTCATGGATTTCTTTTCTTTATTTTTCCCAACTTTTTTTTCTCTCTGAAACTTTTGTTATACTATTTATTTTTGGTTAAATATTTGCAAGCTCTACTTTTTGCACACTACAGGGACAGAGCCTTTTTTTGGTGTGTGTGCTATTTTAATTTAATAAACCAAGTCCGAGGTTTTTTGAATGATCTTTGTATTTTGTTAGGAATTGGCGGTTAGGTTAGGTAGATAGATATTGAGTGGACATTTTTTTTATTCGAATAATAATTCTTAGGGTTGCCCAAATGAAAAGTGGACAAGTGCAATAACATCAGAATGAATGATTCAATTGAGCGCCACTGAACAAGTATATGAAGGGTGGTATTAGGTATGCATCTCAAATGCCATTCAGCAGTTAAACCTGTTTGCAGTAGAGGAAATTGTACAAAAGGAAAGTCGTGCTATCCATGGATGCGTCTAGAGCGGAAAGCGGGGGGGTAGTACGGTTAAGGGCGGCAAACAACATCAGATTGGCCAAGCAAACATTGTAATCACCAATGATTCCATTGCTTTTGTTAATGAAATGATCCAAGCTAACCGAAAGCTCAAGAGAACTGTGAAATCAGTGATGAACTCAACCTGAATAGAGGAACAGTTCACACTATCGTCCACAATGGGACCCCCAAGAAACCCAGACAACCCTAAAAAAAAATTCCGTTCGAAAATTTTGGCGCACCCCCATATAGTTCGGACTTGTCACCTTATGACTTCCACATATTTGGGCCACTTAAGAGAGCATTACCGGTTTCCATTCGGACGAGAGGGTGAAGGAAGCCGTGCAGAACTTCCACAGGAATAAGCCCTGATCTTCCCACAGCAAAGGCATCGACCTGCTGCTGCAACGCTGGGACCTGTGCTTCAACGCCCATGGCGATTTCTTTTAATTTACATTAAAAGTATTATTTTTATTCAACTTATCCACTAGGGTGGTTCAAAAAAACTTTTTTTCAGCTAGAGTCCAGGATACCCGCTATTTTTTTTTTTTTTACACTTACTAATAGTATTATGCTGTAAAAGTTTTAGTTTCTTACTCAATTTTTAAGACTCAATGATCCCTTAATTTAACATTAGCCGTATCATAGAAAATACCACAAATTGAGAAATATTCAATATCCCCAGCTATTTTTTTTTTGTAAATAATTGTTTTATTGCAATGTATACGTATATTTTTAGTGTATATTATAATATGTAGCATTGTTTTTTCAGTTCGAAATATTTTTTAACAACCCTCCGCATACTATTGAAGTTTGGGGAAGGGGGTTGAGTACCCTCTTTCAGTTAAAATAGGAAGCTAAAATTCTTCCAGTGTATTGCTATCCACAAGTCTAAAAATATTAAGGGGGTCCCGGTATCTAAGAGAAACTTTTTTTACATGTATTTTTGAACCACCCTACTGTACACTTTTCATTTGGGCAAGCCTTATATATATACATTGAGAATGATTGTTAATTACCATCAGAGGTAGATATGCATACATTGTCTGGATCAGTGGTTGGAAGTAGCGCGCTACAAGTAGCGACGCTACTGTAGTAGCTACATTATTTTAGTAGTTTGTAGTGTAGCGCACTACTTTTCAAAAAAAGTAGTGTAGCGAGTAGTTCGATACAATTAAAAGTAGTTTGTAGCGATTTCTGGAAACTACTTTTAAATAAAATTTCAAAAAAAAAAAAAAAAGAAGAAGAAGAAGAAGAAAGAAACGAGGTTTCAAACGAATCTGACTGGTGCAAGTCTTACGCGAGTAAAACTTGTACTAATCAGGTCCGGAAGACTCTAAAAAATACGAGTTGACGTCAGATTGACACCATACGTTCTATCTGTTTGACGCCATTAACTTGTTTAGCATCGACATTTTCACATTTCCCCAATATTCACATCGAATGGCATAGAAAGAATAAGCGATAACTGTTAATGTAGTACCGCGTTTCATGGGCACCCATATAGGGGGCAAGTGGGGGCTCAAGCCCCACCCCCCAACCTTTTAGAAATTAGAACTTCCTTGCTTTTAGTACTTTTTTTCTTCACAAAAATGTAAAAACATTTCTTCTCCAGCCATTATTAAATAAGTTATTAAAAATGTCAAATTTTAATAATTCTAATCTGTACTGAAATCAGTTTCCATGTGAACTTCTCCTGCTAAACAATGGGGAAAATATCTGCCCCCCTCCTCTAAAACTATGCAAAATGGCGCCTATGCTGCGTTTCTGTTTTCTGGCAGCTGAGAATGTCCCGTGGATGAACATTTTAGACGTCAATGAAATTATTGTGTCAATATCCACCTAGTATGGAAGCTACAGTAAATGTTATGGAAGAGGATGATATTGAACTGGCTTGGCCGGCTAACAACAAATATTACAGTGTTATAGAAATGTATGATCACGAAAATTTTTCCGTTTCTTGCAAATATGCTCTTTGAGAAAAAGCTCTCGGTATCCATGTCAGATGTCATCTGCATATACGGTGGAATCTCAACTTACGCGAGGGATGCGTTCCAAGACTCCCAGCGTAGGTTGAAATTTCGCGTTGTGGAAAAGGCGGAAAAATGCGATTTTTTATGAGCATACCAATAATTTTGTAGCATTTGAAAACATCCCTCAAATGATTTTTAACCATTTCTTAACCTTCTATTACCAAATTTAAACATAGAGAACTGAAGCTTTACTGTATTTTTAAAAAAGCTATGTTATTGAATAAAAATACTGTTAGGTTGCACAAAAATCAAAAGGGAGATAATGGCATAAAATGAAACACTGCGGTACGTATAGTATGTAGCAATAAAAAAAGTGAAACACTACAATAATACTGTACAGTAGATATTGTAATTATATTCGATACACATTTTAGTTGTTCAAGCATATCGAAAATCTTTACATTTCTTTAGTTATCAGAGATTTCTATTTTTCCTTCCATTTTTAAACTTTAGATGAACAGCAGCTTATGTGAAATTATGTTTCATCAACTTCATATTTAGAATGAAAAAGATGCGAGTGGTGATTTGTAAATTAACAAAGCGATGTTTCGGTTGGGGAACTTCCGCTTTCAGTGAATCGGAAGCGAAAATTTATTCACAAAACTAATATTTAGTAGGCAGTAAAGAAGGTGATACTTAAGCCCCGTGATTCCCACTCGAAAGTTTTCGTGTAACGAGGTGAGGAATTCGCGTTAGCTCCAAAATTCAGTACTCGAAAAAAGCTCGCAAAATATCCATTTCGTTTAAATAGAATCGCGCTGTCGCGCGAGTCCATTGTAGTTTAAAATTTCACATTGAAGTAAAGTATGCATTCTTAGTTATGTTTCATGTTTCAGATGTCATCATATATATACTAGCGAATGATCGAGTAACGCTCTTGACGTTATCAACTATTAAACACACGCCACGACATGATAATTTGAAAATATTCTTTGGTAATGTTTGACATGCAGGGAAATGCTGTATTTCGACAAAGAGTAATTTCAGGAGAATGAATAAACCAAAAAGTGGTCAACAAAATTAACGCTATCTACTGGAGTTTAGAGTTAATCCACTGGAGTTACGGTTACAATTTCAACTATCAAAATATCACCAAACAGGCAATGGCTTTGTTCAAAAGTAGAAGCAACTTTTGTTTTGATTGGGTGTTGGATATATTAACATGATAAAAGTCAATTATTAAATAATGTAAGTTTTTGAGGTTATTCGGTGAAATTGAAAAAATGCTTTTATTTCATTTTATGAGTGGCGTAAGAAAGGAAATAGTGTTCTGGTCCGGACCTCTAGCTAGAAGCTCAAAATGAATTCATTAGTTCCAGCAAAAAAAAAAAGTTCCTATAAAATTAACTGATATAATGAAAATTAAAGTTTTTCTCTTTTGTTTAAAAGATGTTTTTCCTCATCTAAATCAATTTTATGTACATGTATGTCTACATAAAATTTAAAACAAATTATGACTGCATCTATTGACATTTTCAAGTAGCCGAGTTGCACTTCTTGAATGAAATATTCACTGTCAGGAAAGGATTAAACATTTTAAGGTTGAATTCCTTCCACGTTTAAATCCTTTCTTGCAGCGAATATGCGTAAAAGTCGTTACAAATATTTGAATGACAAATTAGCTCAGCAAGCGAAGGAAAGAATAAATAATACTTGGTAATAAACCATGTTCAAATGGATTCAGTTTACTAACTTAAATCATTTGATGAATTTTTTTGTTCAATCCTCAAACGGTGTATAAGTAAATGCTTTTTATTGATTAACTTTTTTAAAAAATAACTAAAAAGTAGCGAAGTAGCGACTACTTTTTAAAAGTAGTTTGTAGTTGCTACATTTTGAAAAAAGTAGTTGTAGTTGTAGTAAACTACATTTATACTAAAGTAGTTGTAGTTGTAGTTCGCTACAAAAAAAATGTAGTTTTTCCGACCACTGGTCTGGATGGATAGATATATAAATATAGAGGTTGATACAGTAGATGAACAGTAAGAAATAGACAGGCCTGTCATTTAAGGAACTTCAATAGATTCCCCCCCCCCCCCAACCCAGCACAACTTTGAAAAAATAATGCTTTCACATAAAAATGGAAGTGCTTTTTATTATTTTCTGACAAAACTTGCATTCAGAGTACGCGCTTTGACTCCCCCCCCCCCCTCCTCCTTTAGAAAAATTCCAAACGACGAAACTGGAGAGATCTAGAACAGTGCTGTCCAACTGCAAAGAACCCACGAGCCAGAATTCGGGTCACTGATCACCTGGGGGCCCAGTTTGAAAAAGTTGAACAATAACCTCTTGCCCAGGGTCAGATTAAGGCATGGGCCGATGGGGCACAGGCCAAGGGCACCAAGAAAGCGGGGCGGCACCAAAAGAAAGTGATATTCCTTTGAACACCAGCGTGCAGGGTAAGACTGCTTGACCTTGACCTGTAGATGTCCTGTACCTTTTTCTCCCAATACAATGAAAGGAGTAAAAGAGCGATCAAGAGGAAATTTTGGGGACCCCGGCTTGACCAAGAATGGTAGTCTCGTATGCTTCTTGATACCATAAAATGTCAACAACAAAAAATACTGCATAAGAAGTTAGCCCGCCGCACAATATGTGTTGGCAGGCGGCCTACGGGCTGCTAATTGGACAGCCCTGATATAGAAAATATTTAATTCAAATAAATATTTATATAGATAGATATAGATTGATTTATTCTGCCGCCATTCTTATTTAAGCAGGGGAAATTTATTATTTAAAAAAGCGAATGAATAATTACAAAATATTGATTTAAACTTGTAAAAATCATGTGCATAGAGACTTACCTCCATTATTAACTGAATCCTCAATGAAATTAACACCTTGATCAAAATAATCTATTATTCTAGTTCTGGGAGCATCAATTAAATCTAATCCCAGATATTTGATTCCAGAATCTGAATAGTAGTCCAAGCCCGTATTCACCTGACCAAAACTTGTCCCTTCCGCAGTATTTAGTACATGAGTGATACCAACGGCTCGAAGAAATTCCTTCTTCCTAGCAGATCCTCTGAAAAAAAGAAGGAAAAATTTCACATGGAAAACCACTATTGCCCAAAATATGTAATAAGAAATTGAATTCACCAAAATTTTAATGCTTGATAAAATGCATTCAAAAATTTTTTTTTTATACATTTAAAAAACATTTTGATTTTGGAAGGTAGGTAAAAGAATGGAGTGTTCCAGAATGGACATTTACCAACATTAGTGAACTTTTTTTTTTCATGTGTTCTTATTTTGCTTCAAAAACCATTCAGCTATTTTATAATGAGTTTCTTATTAAGGCCTAATTGTTTTTAAATATATAAAGTTGTCCAAAGCATTTACTATAAACTGATCAAAATTGAAATAAGTTATGTTCATTGCTTGTGAATATAACCACCTTGTCTTCCTATGTTTATTAACCCCTTCCCTCTTGCTCTTGTGAAAATGCTGTGCTGGGGTTTCAACCTGCATTTCTTGCTCTCTTGATATTGCCGTGCTGGGGTGTGCAATATTAACGCGACAAAACTATTAAAAAACCAATTCATTTATTTTGCCCAGAATACATTATATTTCTCTTTATACACTAGATTGCAGCACCAGTCCATTTTAAATGTAATTGCAGAGATACAGGAAGAAAATTCGGTTTTTCTGTCCAGATTGTGACGTTAGTCTCTATATCTCATGCTTTGAAATTTACCACACAAGAAAAATTTACTAATCTTTACTTATATTACACAAAAGGTTAATAAAATCCTTTTTTAATACTTAAAAGACGTATTTCTTAAAATTTTCGCTGCTTGCTTGGGCTTGCGTTATTGGCTTTTCATAAATCTTTTTAAAAAATTAAAATTTCAATTTAAAAAATGCCAAAAATTAAAAATTGAATGCACAGGTTTTTTGTACACTTATTTTTATATAATTTTCTTAATTAAAAAAAATAGATACTTTTATGACCGTTTTCTTGAAAATTATTCGATCGTTAAGGGGTTAAGAATACATTTGAGGAAAATTAAAAGAGATGCTCCAGAAATAGAAAACATTAAACTTACTGCATTTTCCTGCGTATAATCTGTGGATTACCACTTTAAAAAAGTGTAAAGTTAATGAGGTGCAGATTATATCTGTTAAAAAAGTATAAGTTAATGAGGTGTTGTTTAAACACTTTCTAAGAAAAAAAATTTTATTTTAGGTATATCATGAAGAATTATAAATTAATTGTTAAGGAATGTTTAATATACCTATTTGTACTTAATTTCTTTGTAATTAATTAAATTATTAAGAATAAAATCATGTAGGTAATATTTAATTTCCTCATATGTACAGATTTCTATAGGAGAATATTGTTTGAAAATCTTTAACTATTTTTGAAAATACAATACGTAAATAGGTCTTGGTATAAATAATCAAAGAAATAATTTACTGTGATATTTCACACATTATTAATTACAAATAACCAATAATAAATTCTTGTAAATTAATTTCCTCATAATCATAGCTATCTATGATAAACAAAAAAGTAAAATCACACATTCTTAAACATGGAAAGTATTTTGCAGTATCTACAAATGAATCACAAGTCTGATGTACATTACAGAACTTTAAAAATCAAAGGATCAACACATATTTTGTTTTAAAGATTTAAAAAAAAAAGAAGTTACAAATCATGTAATTTATTTAATTAATGTATCAGTGATAATATTACAGAAACAGGACAAGTAACTTTTAAGAAAATCATTATGTTTTCAAATGATTTTTAGAAATTTTATTTTCAAACTAATTTTCACCAAACTTAGCTGAACATGCTATTTAGACATTTTTGCATCAATTAAAATTTATTTCACTCCAATATTTCATCAAATTAAATTTTCATTAAAAAAATAAAAAAGTCATTACAACGACTCAACCTGCCCCACTAGGTGGGACACCTTGGGACACTAGCAATAGTCATAATAATTTTCATCTTAAATAACTGAAATCTTATTACTAAGAACTTCTTCTGCTGCTGTTTCAAGAGCAGACGCATCAACAGCAGGGAACTTTCTATTTTCGTTTCTAGATCTCGCCATTTCTGTTATTTTAATATTTTATTACTTTACCTAGAAAGAAAAATCATTCTTTTTTTTGTAGAACAGTAGTCATTTTTGCAATTTTAGTTCATTTAAACTCATCAGATGTATTAAGTACAATGAAATAGTTTTTTTTTTCTGTACTGTACATTGGCGCAGCAGCTTGGGACAGTGTCTCAACCTGCCCCACCACTGTGTGTCCCAACCTGCCCCACTTCAATTTTTATTATAAATCAACTTTTTAAAAGTTAGACTTAGCAGCACAATACATTTTTTAACTTTTAAATTATTATGAAGAGATATGTTTTAATTCCCAAGTGCTCTGATTGAAATTATTTCATTTCCTACTTAAACATTTTAATAATGAAACCACCTATAAATGTAACTCTGAACCTTTCAAAACAAAGAAAATTATATCAGTCTTTCCCTGTTCATGTGAGAAATCCCAAAGTACACTGAAGAGCAGATCCTGCTGCCATCGATGATGTCCTAAGAGAACTAATTTCTGTTTACGAAATTAAAGCTGAAATTTATTGTGTCCCAAAGTGGTCCATGTCCCAAGGTGCCCCACCTTCCCCTACAAATTAATTATATTACACCCAGTGGCGTAGCTAGACCCGACTTTCGGGGGGGGTTACTTCTTTTATATATATATATATATATATATATATATATATATATATATATATATATATATATATATATATATATATATATATAATCGCTTGGAATTTTTTCCGTTTCTTCTTTTTTTTTTCTTTCACTTCTCTCTTCTTTTTCTCTTTTTTTTTGAGACTAACTTTTCGGGGGGGGTTTTGTCCCCAAAACCCCCCCCTTAGCTACGCCCCTGATTACACCCCTTTAGCTTTAGCTTAGTTTTGGATGGTTTAAAACACTTTTAGAGAGTTTTGGGCAGTAAAAACTACATGTCCTGACCTAAACCAATTTTGGACAGTCCAAAATCTAACCCTGGTTCACACTTTCAGAACAATTGAGCTTTTATTGTTCATAGTGTTGCACGCATGGTTACTAATCATAACTCATAAAGAGAGGGGAAAAAATGAAACACTAACTCATCTCCAACAAATATTCCAGGATAAACTTCATCACAATCAACCCCACATATTATAGCTTTGGTGAGTTCAGTTTCGGGAGCATTTATGAATCTTGGGACAAAAGTGTATCCCATGACTTCTTTCATTTTTGGACTTGTGTCTTGTATGACTCTCAGCAAGCTTTTGAGAGGGTCAAGAGGTGATTGGGTTGCCATCACAGCCCCTTGATGAAGATAGCAGCTCTAAAAATAAAAAATAAAAATAAATAAAAAGATCAAATTTGAATGGGAAATGCATATAATACAATTGATTTCAATTAACGAAATTTAAAATCTTATGTTTAAACAGGTTTTTTGGAAGGGGGGAAAAAAAAAACTGATGTGGGAGAAAATTTTTCAGAATCAGAGGTCTAAAAAGAAATTACAGCAATGAGCCATATTATTTGACCCACACCAATACAGTCGACGCTCGATATAACGACCATCTCTGTCCCAGAGAAAAAGGTCTTTATAACAAGTGGTCGTTATAAGAGGTATAAATTTAAAAAGTGTACACCATCATCATGCATGCCCAAGTAAATGCCCGAATTTTTTTTATCATAGGAATTTTTAGAAAAGTCGTGTGCAAAATATTATGACAGAATATTAAACAAGTTTTAAAGTAGAAAATATAGGGAGGAAAATGTTACACACTTTCAAATCTGCTACTACTACTACAACAATTTCTGAAGATAAAACCAGAAACAGAGGTTTGCCTTTTTAGCAGACGTGATGTTTGCAAAACATTATTTTCTGTTTCAGATATAGGTGATAAATTGTGTTTCTCTTGCTTTCCAAAGAAACATTTAAAAGTCCCTCGAGAACCCCAAATCTTTAAAACCACTAAATTCAAACACCAAACTACCAATACATCTGTCAACTCCCTTTTCTTAGGAATCTGGAAATTTCTCGATTTTTCCTCCCATTATTTTTTCTGTGCTAGCTGTGGTGAATGGTAATCCCCCCACCCCCCACCCCTCTTAAAGTTGGATTTGACATTGAAAACTTCAGGCAGATGTCCGTAAACAATGTCATTCCAAGCTACAAATTTGTTTTATTGGAAAGAACACAAGAAATAGCGTCCGCTGATTCGGTCGCTGTATTGGATTAGACGATACAGAACGGTCGTTATAACGAAAGCAAATTAACATAGAGTTTGTAGGAACAAAGTTGGGACTTTAACCACTGGTCGTTATAATGGGACGGTCTTTATAATGTGTGGTCGTTATAATGAGCGTCGACTGTAGTTCAAAAAGATCATTTATAAAAGACAGTGTAGTGCTGCGAGTACTAGACAACATACTAGTTTTAAGAACAATCTACATTTCAATGTGCAATTGACAGCAACTTATAGCTGACAAGAAAATGTCACACAAAAGATTTTTTTTTCTGACTTGAGATTTACGAACTCTAGGGAGGGGTTAAAAGTTTTGCTGTGATAAGCATGCCACACAAAATAGAAATACAAATGTGGAAACCAGCAACAGGCTCTGGACAGCTCTCTCAGCTAGGCAGGTACTAGTCAATTTATTAGTCGGTAATGGAGATGAATGGCCGCTTGAAGCTATCTACTCCCATAAACTGAAACACATCTGCTGTAATTCGCAATTTTTGTGCATCATAATGTTGGTACTTCATTCAATTATCGACCCCCTCGTTCATTGCAACCTTTTCCGGTAAGCTGCCCCAAGTGCCCACACAAATATTTTTTTTGCATTTCAAGGTTAGCCTGAGATTTTAACAGCCTAAAGCAGAAGCGTAGTGTGACGAAAAATTTGGGGGGTGTGGTGGGGGTGGCACAGGTCTCTAACTTTAGGGCAGATCCCCCCTACCAACTTGTATTGTTGCAGTATACACACACACACATTAACAATTCCTCGAGAGAAAAAATGGTATGTTGAGATGACTCAATTTTAGAAGGAAAAAAGATTATGTTCAAACCTGTTGGATTTTATGCTAAAAATCGCGAGTTTCAAAAAACTTTCTAGCACTAATTACAACGAAGGAATATTGTTTTTTTCTCTTGCAGTGAGTATGATTTTAAAAATAATATTTATTTATTAATAATACATGTTTCTAGATTAACTACACAAAATTTTATAATTAGTTTTTTAAATAAACAATCTTAGAAAAAGGTTAGAACTACATCATGATTTCACATATTATTTCTTAGAGACAGAAAAAAGTAGACATGTCTTTTGAAAAGAAAAAGAAGCGAAATAATGTTTCCAAGCAAGAAAAATTCAAGTCAAATAAAATTAAAAATACAAATCTATAGTTGTAGAGCAATAATAAAATGATGTGCATCATGCAGTATAGTACCTCAGTAATTGAGCGTTTTAACAATTTAAACATGGACTATTTTCCCAAACAAGGTTAGCTATCCGATTGTGTTACATACAAGTGCTTTTGTTTACAGTTAAACACACAGTTAAAATTAATAGCACAGGACAAAACCTATAAAGGCTGCGCGGTTGCACTTTATACTAACGCTAATAAGTAACGTCAAAAAACAGTTTGTCATTTCCGAACGTTAGCGATTCGCAACTAAAGCGCTCGAATGCGCTACCTTGCTGTGATTTTACAAAATTAAAGAAAAGGTAAAACATTGCGGTTCACGTGTGTCTGTTGGTAAACATAGGCAGTTTGTTATGAGTATTTATTGACGCATTCGATGTGTCAGGGCCGTCCGAAGCGCTGACGGCGCCGCATATCAACCGATCCCAAGCAGTAATTCTGTAATCCACGCTATGGCTTGGTTTCTTCCATGCTCGATAGATGGCGCCACTACTTTTTCATGATTTTTTTTTGCTTTCTTTATAAAAATGTCTTGTGTCTTTTGAAGTTTTAACCATGGATAGCTTACCATCCGGCTTCACTTATTCAAATATTAATATTACAAACGATCAAAACGAAAATTTAACTTACAGAGTAAAAGAAATCACTGATGAAAATGCTGCAAATGTAAGTTTTAAATTTTTTTTTTCTTAATTTAATTGCGGATAATCCCGAAAAAAAAAAGATGTTATTAAAGGGACAGAACAGCCGATTTAAATTATTGGAATTTAATAAAAAATGTGAAAATTCATGTGCCTAAAGGTTTAACGTTGTAATTAATAATTTTCTCAACGGTCTAATTGATACAATTACATCAATTAGATAACATTATATGCAGTATTCGGGGGGGGGGAGTACATATATATATAGTGTGAAATGTAAGTCAGAACAGCTCTTTTACAAAAGTACTCCAATAGGCTTTCTAGTTTATTTATTTATTTATTTTTTTGCAAAACACACATATATATTTGGGGGGGGGGACACATTCACCCTTAGTTTTATTTACCCATGTTTTGTAGCATTTTTTAAAATTAATTTTCTGTTTAGTTTGTTCTTTAACTTTTGTTGTTTTTTCCACCAGTACTTACATGTTCTTTACTAAATTGCTATGTTGGGCCTTTTTTGGTTAAAGATTTTTTAGATTGTATTTGTGTTTCAATAAAAATTGAATTAATTTCTCTTTTGAATGGCTTATACAGATTTAACTTAAATATGCTTGTTAATTTTATACACAGAACTGGTTACATCAACCGAATCCGATCCGCCAATATCAACTAATTCCGATCCGCCGGCCGAAATGCGATCCGAAAACTGCTGGAAACGACAGTCCGTTTTGGAAAATTATAGGCAATTTTTTACTTTAACTTTTTGATCGCCAGAAAAAAAAGTCTTTGTTCAGTAGAAATATTTTTCGAAACAATCGGGACCGAACCCCATTCGGATAATTAGAACCAGAAAATTTTCTATTTAAAAAAAATAATTGAGTGTATGTGATGTTACTTAGTTGTAAAATATTTTATTGAAAATGAAATAATAAAGTAAAATTGCAAAATTAAGGAATAATTATTTGAAAATGTGGGACTGGTATTACACCAAAAAAATTATAATTCAAAAATGAATAAATAGAAAAATGAAATATAAATGAATTATAAAAAAAAAATTGTAAACAAATTTTCAGAACTTATAAAAATTCTCCCCGAAATTAAATAAAATCCCCCCTGGAATCTGAAGTAACGGGGGACATTCCCCTTCTAGAAATTGAACCCTATTTCAAACCCTGTTATTTATACATTTAATTGAAAGTAACTTGCCTTTGTATTGTGATTGTCAATTTAGCAGTGCATCCTGTATGCTTTGAAGGACCATCCCCAGAAACTATTCTGTCTGTCATGCACACAGCGATAGCTGATTTTGTATTTATTAAATCTCCCTGATTTCGGATATGTTGTTGCAACACGCCAAGTACTTTTTGTATCTTCACTGTGTTGCTGTAACCAGTTCTGTGTATAAAATTAACAAGCATATTTAAGTTAAATCTGTATAAGCCAATCAAAAGAGAAGTAAATTCAATTTTTATTAAAACACAAATACAATCTAAAAAATCTTTAACCAAAAAAGGCCCAACATTGCAATTAAGTGAAGAACATGTAAGTACTGGTGGAAAAAAGAACAAAACTTAAAGAACAAACTAAACAGAAAATTAATTTTAAAAAATGCTACAAAACATGGGTAAATAAAACTAAGGGTGAATGTGTCCCCCCCCCCCCCCCACCACCACCAAAAAAAAATCATTGGCATATATATATGTGTGTGTCTTTGTGTTTTTCAAAAAAATAAATAAATAAATACATAAATAAATAAAAAACTAGAAAGCCTATTGGAGTACTTTTGTAAAAGAGCTGTTCTGACTTACATTTCGCACTATATACATGTACTCCCCCCCCCCCGAAATACTGCATATAATGTTATCTAATTGATATAGTTGTATCAATTAGACCGATGATTAAATTATTAATTACAACGTTAAACCTTTAGGCACATGAATTTTCACATTGTTTCTTAAATTTCAATAATTTAAATCGGCTGTTCTGTCCCTTTAATAACATCTTTTTTTTTTTTTTCGGGATTATCCGCAATTAAGAAAAAAAAATTTAAAACTTACATTTGCAGCATTTTCATCAGTGATTTCTTTTACTCTGTAAGTTAAATTTTCGTTTTGATCGTTTGTAATATTAATATTTGAATAAGTAAAGCCGGATGGTAAGCTATCCATGGTTAAAACTTCAAAAGACACAAGACATTTTTAAAAAGAAAGCAAAAAAAATCATGAAAAAGTAGTGGCGCCATCTATCGAGCATGGAAGAAACCAAGCCATAGCGTGGATTACAGAATTAACGCTTGGGAACGGTCAATATGCAAATGTGACGGAGACTACCGTTACCGTCGCTACACACGGTGTTGCGACGGTAACGAGCCAACATTTTTTCAAAACCCAAAGTTTTTTTTTTTTGCTACAAAAACTTGATTTTGTTGTGTTTCATCTTTTAACTATTTTTAGAACTTGCTGAACCCCATTAAAATGAAACTAAACTGGCAGTTCTGAAATTTTCTTGTTGGAAAAACTCAAAAAATTAGAGCTACTTAGACAGTGATGGATCGTCTTATTATAGGAGGAAACTTGCTATGATGTGACTGGAAACCGTGCGTGCATGCTGGAAGCATGTCCATAAGTTCTGAAAGCAGTCTTCTTTAACAAGTAAGGGACAAATAGTAGTCGAGGCAGGGGGGGGGGGCGGAATATTGGACGCTGTCCAACGTTTTCGGTGCGCAAAAACTGCATGCAATCGACGGCACCCAATCTTCCCAAGCCGGGGGGGGGGGGGGGGGGATTGTCAATTTGGTCGCCGGCCCCCTTCCCGAAAAAAAACTTGGACTTCTCTGATTCTGTTCCCTTAGGTTGACATTATGGTCTCTCATCGACCCTTGAGAATGGAACACAAAGTTGCACTGTAGTTTTATTTGAACAGCAATTCCGAGAGAGGCGCGATATGGTTTCCTTTGTTTGAAACTGAGCCGTGGGAGAAGAAAAAAAAAACAAAATTTTTCAGAGTAGTTAAATGGTTATTGAAAGCATTCTCAGATGGCTAAAATAGATTAAACCTCATTGCGTGACAAGACACGAGAAACACATATTAACAGGACGCTCTTACCAACTGAGTTAGTGTCTGCATCTGGGGATGCTATAGACAAAAGCAATGCCTTATAAAGCAACAAAATAGATTAAAATTGACGCCTCTACTTTGTTAAAATAGTTTTAGAACGTGAAATAGCGAATTACCATGTTAACATCAATGTCTTGCTTCTTATTTTAACAACGGAACAAGAACTATATGTGTAGGTCTGAGTCCTGCAGTGAGCTCAAATTTATAAATTGATCGAAATTTGGATTAGAATTCTGCTGAAAAAAATAATTTAAAACGATAGTTTTCAGCCCATGGTGATTCGAACTCACGACCTCCACATTATTAGCACGACGCGCTAACCAACCGAACCAAAGTGACTATTTTGGGATGCTCTCCATGGAAGCAAAGCAGGGGGGGGGGGAGACCAGAAAGAAAGGAATTTTTTGACCAAGCAACCATTTTATATCTATTTTTTGCCGAAAGCGGTAAAAAAAAAATTCTTTAAAATTATGCCTATTTTGATGATCTTTGGAATTAGAGGATAATTTATTATATTTTTATAAACATAAACAAATAATAATGAATCTAAAAATTAAAAGCTTGTAGTTTTCTGAAAAAAAAAAAAAAAAAAAATCTGTGCCTAGCAATAATTTAGTAGATACAAAAATTATGTTTACAATAAATAAAATAAACAATCAGAAATATATATATATATATATATATATATATATATATATATATATATATATATATATATATATATATATATATATGAAGTTTAAGTTCTTATTAACTTAAAAATTCCCGATAGAAAATTCCCCGATTTCTGTATTTTATCGATGTCCAAAATGTCCTTAATTTTTTAGACCAATTGTATTTTCTAAAATGTTTATTAACTGAAAACACTGACGAATGATAATTTTTATGAGTCTCTAAATTTTTGAGTTGAATGAGAGCGGTAAAATTAGAAATATACAAGTTCTTAACTACACAATTAGACATATAAAGAGGTTGAAAATAATACTAAACAAAAAATTACAAACGTCCAAAAGGTTGAATAATATTCTTAAGAAAAAAGATTAGCGAGTATTACATACAGTGGCTCCCAAAAGTGTTCGTACACTTTGAATTTTTTTAGTAAAACCAAAATAACGGGAAACTGAATTCGAATATGAAGTCCAATATTTTTTTACATCATTCCTATGTCATTCTAAATAAAACATTTTCGAATGTATTCGTGATTAAAACTATCATATGTCGTATTTTTGTTATTTTTGCATTGTATTGACCCTTAAAACTCATTTGACTTGAATTTTTTGTTTATTTATTCCTTATTATTGTGCTTATTACTTCAAAATGGCTAGTATTCGTAAAAAACCACAAACATCATTCGAAATTTGAATTTTTTAATCACAGTAGCGCTAAATTGGTTTGAAATGTCTCTAAATTAGTTATTTTATTCCATTCTATAGTAAAGTGCTTGATAAAATGCTATAAAGAAAAGAATCGGACCGAAAATAAGGTGAGAAGAGGTCAACCAGTTGACAAAGCGTGATCGGAGATTTACAGTTAAAAAATTTATGAAAAATACACATTTGAGTGCTGTAAAAGTTTCTGCAGAGTTAAATGAAAACTTTTACATTTAATTTTCCCATAAAATTGTTCGTCAAGTTCTCTGATTAGCTGGATTAAAGGGGACCTCTTCCCGCAGAAATTTTCTTGGCCGTGCGAAAAACAGAAACCTTACGCTTTTCGTCGCAAATCAATGATAAATAAGCTCAAAACGTTTGGGAATTACGTCGTACTTTCATATAAAAATAAATTCAACATTTTTGGTTAAATTGTTGTATAATTGTAAGTAGGAGAAAAAATTAGGAACTTAATCTTAAGAACTTAGTTGGACCAGTTAATCAGGACGGTGAAGGAGTTCTTGTGTGAGGGTGCATATCAGCATTAGGACTTGGTAGTTTGGAATTTTTTGATGAAATAATGAATAATGCTGTTCGTTTAAATGTTTTAAAAATCAATTTTAAACTCTTAGCCAAAAATTTGGTTATCGGAAATTACTTTGTTTTTTATCAAGATAACAATAAGAAGCACACGGTTTTCAACGTTTGCCTCAAGTGCCTCAAAAATTGTCCTAAAGTTTAGAAAATACCCTTTCAATCTCCAGATTTGAACTTAATGTACCATATTTAGAGATATCTGTAGGCTAGATTACGAAAATACGTTTTTGAAACGAAAATAGAACTAGAAACAGTAAGACTCGAAGTGTGGTTGAACACTTACTCAGAAATTACGCAAAAAAAAAAAAAAAAAAAAAAAAAAAAAAGACGTAAAAAAGAATGAAATTTATTCCCAGGCGTTTAAAAGGTGTTGTTGATACTGCATGATATTCTACTAATTAATAACTTTATCAAAAGTTAGATTATTCAATAATATATAGACATTTTATAAAGTGTACGAAGACTTTTGTGAGATAAAATTTCCGGCACTTTTTGGTTTTCGATTTTTAAAAAATTAAGTTTTAATATTTTTAAAAAACTTTTCATGTAGTTTTGTTAAAAATTGATCATTAATCTTATAATTAAATACCTATTCCGAAACATTAATTCTAACCAATGGATTGGGGCCTATTTCGTTGAAAGTCGTAGGTGTATGAAGACTTTTGGGAGCCACTGTATTATAGAAGCGGAAGCAATCGGATTTCGAAATGTGAAAAATCGGGAGTGGCAGGTAAAAGCGTAAGAAACGGATAAGTTGCGTAAGTTTTGAACCTAATTCGTAAAATTCGATAAATATGCATATTCCTGAAACCAAAATCCATGCCAAAGTGTAAGTTTCCATGACTTTTGAGCATTTTTTGCTGAAAATCATGACTTTCCATGACCATTTTCGATCATAGTCAAAATCAATGACTTTCCCTACGCACTGACACCCTAAATATACAAGTGTTTGAAAATCAGGAAAAGCCTTGTTTTAGAATATGAAAATATTACTACCTGTCATGTGGAAAACACATCGCAATTGGCAACTCCAATAAACTTTAGGGGCGCTGCAGTTACTGTCTAATGGCGGAAGAAAAAGTTAAACAAATGTCATAACTTTTAACTTGCTTTGACGCTTAGTGAATGACAGTAATTTTTCATCGGGAAGCTTTCTCTTCCATGGGCGTCGTTGGCTCTTCTTTATTGAAGGGGACAATTGATGTAATGCAGAACAATCACCAAGGGGTAACTCCCCTCCCCCCATTTTTTTGAAAACGGGAACTTTAATTTAGTGATGTAAAAAGAAATGGGAAGCCTTCCATCTAAAAAAATAAAAAGAATGAAATACTGAATATAAGTAAGATTTAAATAACTACCTGAATGCTGAAAAGTAAAAGAAGACAAAACAAAGTTCATAGCCACAAATTTTCAGGAAACAGCAAGCATGTGTTTCGGAGTTACAAGAAACCCTTTTTCTATCTTAAAGAAGGGAGTTTATGGATAGCTCATTTTTATCGGTCGTGTTTGTTCATCAACATGATTTCTATACATATTACCTGTGAAATTTTATCAGCATGAAGCTAAAAACGTTTTAACAATGAAAATCGATAAAAGCTGATTTTTTGTAAATTTTGTAGGAACAGTATTAATGAAAGAACGTTTTTCTTTTAAAAAATTAAATCCTGACGTTCCCATTCGGGAATGTTGACGTTCAAAATGCTAAAAATGCGGTCAAAAACCGTCTCAAATAAGCTTATTTTTAGCGTTTCCAATAAGATAACTGAAAATAAAAAGTTAAGTCTCTAAATGAGAATCTTATCCCGTTAAAAGCGAAGCAAACAAACATATTTGAAATCTTGGACCCTGTGGATAAAATAGTTGAGGGCATCAAGAAAAAAAAACTAGAAAATAAGCAATAAAATAACAATATTTTCACTTTTTATTTTGAAGGGAGAACAGCTCAACTTATTTCACAAGCAGCAGTTTTAAATTTCCAAAAAAAAAAACTACTTACTAGATAACGGCCCTCCCTCCCCTGGGATTTTGTAGTGCAAAATACCCTAGGCATTGACATAAAATGCAAAGAAGTTCTGAGAGTCGACTGAACATCGAACACAGAATTGAATGTCCATTTGATCACTGATAATAAATATATCAAGATAATAGTAATATAAAAATATCAGTAACTTCAATGTTAATTTATAGCAGCAGAGTTATTATTTTTGATATATTTTGCATTATTATATTATAATACTTTTTGTTTCTTTCTGTAACTTACTTTTTTTGTTTCGCATTTACTATAAACAATAAAAATAACATGAATAGAAAAATGTATTTTTTTAAATCGGTTTTATCTTTGAAAGATAAGGAAGAACAAATTGGTTCATTTCTAGAAGAATAATGGCAAAATAAGCCGTTCAATTTTCAAAGAAATAAAAGTATAATTAACAATGTACGTGAATTCACACATTGACCTTGTACATCCACACACACAAAAACCTTTTTCTTTAACAAATTAAATCAAAACTTTATTTCTTTCACTTTCCTTTTATAGTCTTATATCAATGCTCATTTTGTAAATGAATTTAATTATCTAGAGAGCTTTATTTAGATTTTAGATCAAAATTAGATGCGCAAGGAAGGGCCATTCCCCTTTTATTAAGGTTTATAAAAACTAAAAGTTAAAAAAAATTCAGCTTTTATTTAGGTTTCATAGTTCTCTGGATATTTTATAATCCTAAATTATTATTAATAATCTTGATCAATGACTGGGAATTGAGTAAATTTTCATCGCTACATCAATATATTTAGATAAATAAAACTGAAATTTTATACTAATAACAATACAATAAAATATAATTTTAAAAGAAATTTCTTAAGGGTGCGACATCTGTCCCAGTAGATTTTAAAAACTGGTACGATTTTTTTTATCTTTGGAAGTTTCAAAGCTAGAAATGTTTCAAGAATGCAATATTTTGACTGTTTCATTTTGAAGCAACTCAAGTTGTTCATATAATTATACACTAATTTAATGTAACTTATTTATTTCTTGGGAACTTTCAAGTTAAATAGAATATATTGTCGATTATATTGCACAATTTCTGGTTCCAAGGGTTCAGCACACCTCTTTAATTAAATACAATTTTCCACTAGATTTTGTTGTATGGTACAGTGGTGTTGTAATTTAAGGTCAATAATTTATAAAATTATAATTGTAAAAATGAATTTTCTAAACAAATTATTATAGGCTGAATCGGTGGAGTCACATCTCATGATTCGACCAGACCGAATGCTTCATTCAATCCCTTTTTCGTAGTGCGGTTTTTACTACAAAGAAAAAAAAAACCCCTAAGATTTTTGAACCATTTTAAATTTACCAATAATTCGGAATTCCAACCAAACTTCGGGTTTTCAGTATTTATACCAGCAACATCTTCCTTCAGTAATGTATGCATTCATTTAAATGCAAATTTTACTGATGTTCATAACAATGAAATTTTGAAAATTTTTGCTACAAGAACCTAAATCTTTACACAAACCATTTATTTATGTTAGGTATAAGTTTTATTATCAACCCTTATATGCTACTTCATTAAAAGGTAAATTCCATTATAACACTCTGTTGCAATAAACTGCTATTAAATGCAGTGTTACTAAAGTATAGTTTTATCAACATTAATGTGAAGGAAAAAAGAACTAACTAAAAGAACATTTAAAAGTGTATTGTAGATAAATACACTTTTAAATGTTCAGTAATTGTCACTTACTTTCAAATATATGTAGCAAAGTGCACAAAATAAGCAGATACCTTTTTTGTCTTTAGGCTTTGTCTAATATTTAGTTTTCGCATATCACCATAAAACTTGAGATTTAGGTAAATTAAATTACCAATAACAACTTGGTGACGATTCAAATTTGCCAAAAGGTGCAGATAGCACATTTGTGCTTAGCACGGCAGTAAACAATTATTCATCTGCGATGATTTTAAAATAACTAAGTGTACCAATGTGCCATTTAGCTTTGGTAAGAATCAGACAACTTCATTTGTAAATCATCTGCTTTGAAACAATATAAAATGGTGAAAATACCTTTTATTCGAAATCCATCATTTACATTTAATCACAGCTATTAGTTTAACATCAGAAAACAGCAAAAGAAGTTTGTATAAGAATGAAGAAGAAAAAGCAGAACAAAATTATTATATGAAGTATCTTAATTTCTACGTATAACTATTGCCACACATATCTGAAATACAGACAATGAACCAAAAATATGCAACACAGATTTTAAAAATATTTAATATGTTCTGGATAACACAAAATTAAATAGAGTAACAATATAATGTAGTGGGAATCTTGCCAAGTATATAATTTTGCTGTTCTTTATAGGTTTTTTTTCCACACAAATTTATCTGATTTGAAATAGCTATAGACTATCCAAGAAAAAGTTATTTCCACAGCGTAACTTAATATCACAAATTAAAATCGATCATAAAACAATGTTTTGGTATTAGTACGTTTATGTTATCGAATTGACACTCTTTCATTTATGCTTAAATTCAACTTTACACTTTTTTTAAAGTAAATAAGTTTAATATTTCTTATGCATAAAAATATTATTCTGTTGTTCCTGAACTTTGAAAATTTAATAGGCTACTAATCATGAATATATTTTCAAATTTTGTACACATAGAATAATTGCTAGACTTGGTTTTTGTGCAAGCATTAAATATTGAAATTTTTTGACAACAGCAAAAAATGCCAATATAGCAAGGTATTGGTACATGAATCAGATAAACTAGGTCATGATTAAAATATAAACAAGGTAAATAAAAAAAAAAAAAACAACTTTGCAGAAAATTAGTTCTGAGACATTGTTTAAAACCTCTGAAGCAAAATTCTACAAAATGTATAAACTTTGAGCTAGTAAAATGTGAAAAAATAATATTAAAAAGTAACTAAAAAACGTACACCATAAGCTTGTATATTTTTGTGCATAATATAAACAAAGTTTTAAAAAAAATCTCAGTGTATGACAAATCTTTTACATCTGCAATTTACAAATGACCAGTACAAATTTCAACCGCATGAATGAAGATCTAGTGAATGAAAATCTATTGAGAGCATCTAGTTTGGGCATCAGAGTATGCAAGTCTGCTTTACTCATGATCACTACGGCTTATGTACAAGATTTAATAACAATATTTTTTTTTCTTTTTTTGCAAGCACAAATGTATTGAAAAAAGAAGAATTAAGATTATCTAGATTTAATCGACAATATCTCGTTCCAAAAAATAGACTCTGTTGCAGTCTTTTATTGAGAAAAACAGAACAAATGAAAACAAATAAAAGTTGATTAGGATTTTGTTTCACAGAAACCGGCATGGAAAATTACATTTTAAATGCATTCACTTTATTAAATACTTTAAAAACACTATCAACGTAAATCTATTACTCCTTAAAATTATCAGATTCTTCATTTTTACAAACTCACAACAAAAGATGTATTTTTAAAAAATGGAAATAAGAGGATGCATGAAGATTTATATAAAAAGCATGTATGATAGCTGTATTTCAGATCATTTGCTCAAGAACCAATTTTGAAAAACAGCAAACGGAAATGCCTTATTATTTCCTTAAAAAATGTAATGAAATTACAGTGAATTTGAAGATTAAAAAAAAAAAAAAATCAAAACAGGGAGGGTTTAACAAGTGTTAGACAAAAATATAAGTACATTTGGTGAATTATAAAAGAGCATATGCTTTGCTCACTGCTTAAGAGCTTTGTACAAAACATTTAATGCCAAGATATTAATGAAACAAGTTGAAATTATGTTAACATTTCATTTGGAGTTAAAACTACATACAAGCAGATTCTATTGTTTAAAGTTTTTTATATTTAAATAAACATGGAGAATATTAAATTACATTGGCGTTTGTAGGGGATTCACATATTCAAACTGCATAATCTAATTGCCTTATTTAAAGCTTAAGCTAAATTTTTAGTTCAGGGCGAAAAATGGATAAAATATTTTTTCAATTGAATAAACATTGCAGTTGATGTTAGACACTAGAACCAAAGTCGGTGATAATACTCGAAAGGATTTTACTGTCTTTTATTATGTACATATTTTGCATTAACCAGGAGACATAACAATCATAGATAACTTGTCTGATGTACAATTTCATCATAAATACAGATCGTCACTATCACCATGGAACATAATTGTACATAACTCAAATAATTAAGAAGAATGATATATACAGGTTGTTATTGTTTTGCACAGATCGATGAATCAAGTGCAGTTATTCTTCATAGCCTTCAAACCCACCAAACAAGCTATACAAAGAAGAAAAGTAAATCCCTGCATTTGTAACTAACCTGTTAGTTCTTGTGCATAGTTTCTAGTGGACAGACATATAAAACTCAGGCTGATTTATATGTACACACTGATAAGCAATTTTAATACCAAGAGCTGTAAACTAGGTTCATCATTTCAATTTCTTCCTTTTATTTTTGTTTGATTTCGGACATTTTGACCGCCGCTTCGGGGAGTTACGTTTAAGAGTGTCTTTATTGCCCAAGAAGTATTCAGCAGCTTCTGATGCAGCCATCTGATCTAAAGGTTCATTTAAAACATTCAAAATCTCTTTCTGTTCAAGTGTTCCATCACTTGCAATGGGCACTTGTGCATCTTGATTCAAGCAATCAAAGAAAGGATTACTGTCTGCATTAAGCTCCACTTCTAACATGGAAGGTGTAAATTGCACAAGTTCATTTCCTGAAAACATATTTGAAATTAAAAATAAAATTACAAAACAAAGTATGGCTCTAAGGAAAAATCATCACAAAACCTACATAAGTTCTAACTACAAAACTCACCAACAATATCAATAGGTTCACTTTTAATGTTTTCAACCTGCAAAAATAATAATACGTTGAGTCATAACAAAAACAGTGTTACCTTCTTTAACAAACACTACCAATCAGTTAAACATTAGCAGACATTTAAAACATTTAATAACTTATTTTTTTAAAATGAATGTTGGCATTTTCCATGGAATTTTGAGGCTAACAATGTTAAATTTGTTGAATAAGACATACAGCTAACACTACAGATTTTTTTTTAACAATGTAGGACTATAGTTATTCCAATTATTTTATGATGCAATAATAACAGCACTAACTCACAAGAAAAATTCTGTATTCCCAAACAAGAAAAACTTAAGTTCAAATTTTTCTTGAAACAAGACAGCTTGTTTTCTTCAGTCAAAAGTTTTACCTTCAGTCCTTATATTTAATGGAATGACGGGGGGGGGGGGGGGGAGGGGGGGATACCTTGCAGTCAGAAAATATTTTCATTTTCCTAGTATTTATTTATTTAATTAATTTTTTTTAAAGTCTAATTTCTAAAAAAGGTGTGATCTTTTTAATTGTAAAAAAAAGAAAAAAATGTTGGAAACATTGCATGTTGCATACGAATCACACTGCAGATCTGTAGTAATGAAACTTTTCTCTTACTATTCAAATTTATTCAAGTTACATTCAGATACCAGACCAGGGGCAACATCAGTGGCAGCACGAGAAGAAGTTTTCCCAGAAGGCATCCTCTTTATATCAGTCTTTTTCAGGGGTTCCCCCATGAGAGGGGGGAGGGGTCAGTGACTCAGTTTGCTACTTGGATGTTCTTAGGGTGGGTGTTAAGAACTGTTTTTCGCTTTTTTGATAGACTCTGATTCTGAGGGAATATTTTGTAACATATAAAGGGTGGGGGGTGCCATTGTTTTTGAGGACGATTTTCGAATAGGGTAGAAAAAAATTTAAACAAGGAAAAAATATGTGAATAGATATCCACGTCGCAAACTTCCAAGTAAATCAGGGGGTGTTCTGGGCTGTTCGCCAAATAATTTATTTGCTGTCTGATCTATCTTGTTCTTCATAGATTTGAGTCACCTTTGATTCAAACAAATTTCCTTTTTTTTTGCATTCCAAAATATTGGAGAAGTTTTCCATCAAATTTAAAGATAATTCTTTTTCTTGTTCCAGCTGACAATCAAATGTTTGCAGTGTTTTAGGTACTGGAGTTGACACAAGCAAACAAAGTTTAAAACAGTTCGGAATTTCCTTGAGGAATAGAGGTTAGAGCAGTCATGGATCCAGAGAGAGGGTCCTTTAGGGTTATGACCCCCCCCCCCCCCCTTATTCTAATAAAGATTACCGGAAATAGAGTTTTGAGGACTTGAATTTCGAGCATTTATCAGCGGTAAGCCCCAGACCCTTATCGGTGATCTACTATGACACATTAGTTTTGAAATCTAATAAAGTAAAGCTTAACTTTTCTGCAAATTTTTTTTAATTCACTGAACAAAAAAGTACTAAAATCACTCATATGCATGGAGGAAAAGTCGACTGAATTTAAAATAGTAAAATCTTAACTCTAATTTTTAAAAATATTACTCGGCTCTGTGGCGGATCCAGACGATCCTGTTGGGAGGGGCGATTAAGTAATACATTATAGGGGGGGGGGGGGACTAATGAAAAAAAAAAAAAGAACTGAAGCATGCTTTTTTTTCGAATAATGTGTATTGTTCTAAGAGTTTGGATAAGGGTTATGTTTCGAATACCAAGGATTAAAAAAAAACGAATTTCTACTAATATTTTGGATCTGTTATCGAAATTAAACCCTTTTCAACTTTTGATTTGTTTGAGGACTCGTGAATTATTTTTAGTAGCCATTCAGGTCCTCAATTGAACGTTTTTCCTTATAAAAGAAAGGTACCGAACATAATGAAATACTAAAATTGCATTTTAAAATAAAATTTAAAGATAGTTATGAATTTGTTTGTAGACTGAGTTGTTTAATATTTGTGCTTGCAGGCTCTCTAAGGAACGTTTTTGTCAGAAACGAATTTTTAGACTGTTTGGTGGTTAATAAGAGGAAAGGAGATAGAAGGTCCCTCTCCAGAAAATGTTTTGAAATTTAAGGGTATATTTTCGAAAGCACAATTGTTTGCTATGTTTTTTTTTCTTGAAGGGAAAGGAAGAGATTCAGGAATTCTCCCCAATCGTTTTTTGATATTAGAGCTTCAAAAATGCAATGTTAGATATCTTTAGTGATGCTAAAAACCCAGGGGGTTCGGGGGCTCTCCCCCATAAAATTTTTTTGGAATTGGAAGTCCTAAAAACGCAATTGTGGACCATCTTTGATGTAGCAGAAGACATGGGGTTCAGAACTTTTCCCCAGAAACTTTTCGATGTAGAAACATTGTTTGAGACGGTCTTTGAAAGATGAGAGAAGGACATGGGGTCACCTCTCTGCAAAATTTTCGAAATTGTAGTGATGAAAATGTAGTTGTGAGCCATCTTTTATGACGTAGGGGGTAGGAACAGGGTAACGTAAAAATGTAATGTTAATGGGTCTTTTTGGTGTCAGGGGAAGGACTCAAAATCATGGGCTCTCCCCTGATATTTTTTAGGAATTGAAGCTCCAAAAACTGAAAATTTTTGACAATCTTCGATGACATTGGAGAGAGGGAGTTTAGGGACTCGCTCCTGGAAAATTTTTGGAATGTGTTTTTTTTTTGGGGGGGGGGGGGGGGGAACCCCTCACAACGGCTTTCGGAGGGTTTCATGGCCCCCCTCTGGAGCCGCCACTGGGATATAAATGTATCTTAGGCAAGTTGCAGTTCCTTTGAAATGTGCTTGATACTGAGCTAAAGAAATGGGAAATTAATATATGATCTGATGAAAAGTGTTTATTTTAAGTTGCTAACTAGGTATCTTTAGTAAAATGAGCTGATGTGTCCACCACATGACTTCCTTTTATGCCAATTTAACAATAATAGTACTTTGAAGCAAGGTAACACTATAAATACTTTCACCCCTAGCTTGTGGATGCAAAGAAGCATTTTACAGAGATTTATTTTCCCCAATATCGACAATTTTAATGTGATTCAGTGGATAACACTCTAAATATCGTCAATAGCTCGAAATTGAAACCAGATTCGAAAAATAATTTTTTCCGCCAAATTTCAGACCCCGAAACGGTTTTTTGAGGGGGAAAGAGTAGTAAAAAATAGGAAGAGATAGGAACTGCACACACACGTCAAGAGGAAACAAATTTAGCTTAAATTTTATTTCTACTGTAAAATAAACTAACAGTATTTTTGATTTAAAACTGTCCCAAAAATGAACTAACAGTACTTTTGAAGTATTAAAGGGATTTAACAGTAGAATTACAGCAGTTTTTGTATACCTAGAAATATGGCAGGGGTCATTTTGATCCCCGTAGAAATCTGCGTAGTTTCCTACATAATGCCAGATATTTTTTTAAATGAAGTTAAAGTAAACTAATTTATAATAATTACTATTTTCTTTTTGAGGATAGAGAAGTTTTAAATCTATATATTGAAACATCAAAAAATATTTTTTAAAGCGAGATTGAAATATCTAGCGTTGTATCGTTTTTTTAAGAACATTTTAGAAATCTACAACAAACTAAGAGGATAATTTATCAAATTTTGCAGAAAACAGTTTTAAACCCAATATTTAAGTAGATAATTTTTTTTTTACTAAAAATGAAAATAACAAATAATTGTACTTACAAGGTTATTCGTCTGCGCAGCATTTTTTGTACGAGCTAATCTTCCTAATTTTTTATCAAAATCGACATACAGATATCTTACAGTGGTACAAAGTAAAGTCTTTTTTTACCCTTACATTCCTTTGTTTGACATATCATATTTTTTTTTACTCCACTGAATCTTGCACTTACATAAATTTACTTAAAGCTAGAAAAAGTTTGTTGATACTTGGTATATGTTCCTTTCTGAGTTCTCCTTCTGCTAAACGTAATAAAAAAAATCCTCCCGCTGATACTTTCTTTTGTACATGTTCTGAACAAAATTCAGGCATTTATAGCTGCTCAGTTCAAAATATTGTGGAAGATGTATAATATACTGGCCAGAGACATGAAAGAATTTCAGGGAGTATTTGCTTCCCATTTGATCTAGAGCCTCTAGTTCTTGCAGCATTTTTGCAATTTCGTCCTGCCTTAGCATTCTTTTACAAAACAATAATATGCTTTCACAAAAACAAAAAGTCACGTAAATAAAACAAACTGTTTTATCAAAAATGAATAAAAAAACAAATCATCTAGCAGAACCTACAATCACTCATCTTTGCCTAATATCTTTTCACTGCTCTCTTTCCTTTAGAATGTTTACAGTCGGACCTCCATATATCAAAGTAGCAAATTGCCGGAAAAAAATCGATATATAGAAATTTCGATATATGGAAACAATCTTATTTTATCCTAAAAATCTCCTAAAACATTAAAATTAAAGCTAATTTTCGTGTATGAAACCTAATTTTTAATTTATACGAGCATCGGATTAAAATGAAAGTTAATAATTAAAAATATAAAAGAAATTACTTTTTTGCGCCTTCATACATCTTCATTCTTCTGCAATTCAACTTGATCCGCAACATTAGAGGATTTTAATTTGGACAAATCGAGAGAAAAATAAAAAATTAATCTACTTAACTTGAATGATTTTTACTGCAGCTAAAACGACCAGGAACGATAATCAACAGCCAAAAGGGAAGACTTGAAACTGATTTTACAATGTTACTGGTTACAACTAAGATATTTGAAATAAACTTGAGGGAATTTAAAAATTCTGGAACGAAACAACCTTTCTACACACCCCTCAACCCCAGATTCCTTATGAGTTTCTTAGCAACCTTTAGTAAACATAATTTTCTCACCTAACCTTTATTTTTCATCTTTTTTTTTGCAAATACACTTTATGCAAGGAAAGAAAATGAAAATGTATACATTTTATGGTCATGTTTACGATTTAGATGGAACAATAATCATATTTATGTATGAAAAAAGTTAGTTTCAGTGATTATTTAGTGGTCCGTTTTTGTGAGATTCTGTTACGTGTCGCATTTATTTTGTACTAACATCAATAAAACAATAAAATATGTACAGTGTACAGGTTTTTCATTTTTTGCTTCCTTACAATTCTTTTAAAGTTTTACATTGCCTTTCTGTTTAAATAGAGCTCAATTTCACTTGTAATCATCAACACAAAAAATTGGCGAATAGGAAATTCAGTTTTTCCGGCACTTTTTGCACAGTCGGTCGTTTACTTTAATTAAAGCTTCTAATTGACAGGTAAATAATATATAATTGCATCACAATGTGCCAGTATCTATTTCTTTATTATTTCATTAAAAAAGTAGGACTGAGGGCGATAATGAGAAAAGACGATCATAAACGCCAAAAAAGTCACTTACGAAAATTTAACTTTTAAACACGCAGACAGCGCAGCGTTCATTCCAGAAATTACTGTAATCAGTCAATGAAAAGCTAAGGATCCGCTTGTTTCTTTTGCTTTTCAAAATTGAAACATGCAGAAAATTATCGGTGGGGCATTATAAAAATAAGAATCAATGCACAATTAGAAGTGCTTTACTAAAGAAAGAAAAAGTAGGAAAAAAAGAGAAAAAAGCAGGAAAATAAGGAGAGCTCTAAAAAGTAGGAAAAATAGGAACTCATTGGGGTCTGAAATTTGTAACCAACTTGGTGATATATTGCCATGTTGGCATGCAAAAGTTTGGCGATATAGTGCCAAATTATAACATCACTCGAGTTTGTACTGAAATTAACGCCCCCAAAAACTTGTAATTTTCCCCAAAAAGGTGTAAAAAACTCTATTGGAACATTCGAATGCAACCAAAAAGGGAGGTGGACAACTAGACCCCAATAGAAGTCTATATACCAAATTTCAACTTTCTACAGCATACCGCCTTTGAGTTATGCGAGATACGTACATACATACATCACGAGAAAATTTGTGGTAATTAACTCAGGGATTGTTGAAATGGATGTTTTGGGCGTCCATACATTCTTAATATGTACGTGTGATCAGGCCGAAAAAAACAACTCAACATTCCTGCGAGGGTGAGCAAAATCGAAAATTAGGCTGATATTTGAGTGAAATTTTTTTCGCCACATACAATACTTCCTTTACAATGTATAAGGAAGTAACCAAGCAAGTGAAGTCACTTTTCAACAATTTTTAAATACGAAAATAATTCAGAAACAAACAATGAAGTGTTTTAAAATTTTAATCTGAAGAAAGAAGTTGCAGTAAGAACCCTTGACTTTGAAGAAATAGAAAAGTTTAGAAAAATCTTGTGCATTGTTTCAGTTTTTAGTTGAAATGGAGAATAACTTGCAGGTAAGCATTAACTGGAAAATGTAGAAAACTGCACCCACCAAACAATTTTGGAGTGCTCAAAAAATTCAGAAATTACAAAAAAATTAACTATTTAAGGCTGCCATACTTGGCTCTACAAATGCATGAAATTTTTTTCAAAAATCAAGTTTTTGAAACATAAATGTTACTTAAGATTAATGGTCGTCCCACCTTGAAGCATTTTGCTTTACATCAGAAAAAGTGGCTCAAGGCCACAAATGTATTTGATCTTATTGATTTTTGACTAAATATTCCTAGCTATTGTATCACATATTATTTCGTGAGTATGGTCCAATATGTTGCAATAAGATAAAGCTGTCAGACGTCTTGAAATTCCATGCAAACATCTGAATTCTTTCGGGGACATGCAACCCCAAACTCAAACAACAACTCTGCCCCTCGAGTTTTTTTTTTTTTTTTTTGTGCATCTCACATCAAAACAAGATGCAAAAATCAATAAATAAACAAACAAAAATTGAGGAATATGAGTTTTTTTTCTAGCACACTGAGAAGAATTTTCAAAATTTATGGAATCCCACGAAATTTACTTGCTGGAGACTGTGCTACAGCAATTATTAATTAGGGAAAACATTCCAACATTATGTGAAAATTCCAGGAATTACAAATCAAAATCTTTTGAACAATGATACTTACAGAAATATCTCCAATTAATGATTCATTGTTGGCAACATCATCAGAGCTGAAAAGCTATACAAAAGAAAAATAAATAAATAATTAATTTTAAAAAAAACCATTAGATTTAAATTTCATTAGTTGCCTTAAAATGAGTGCAACACTTTTAATAATATCAGTAGAGGATATCATTGAATGTTGAAAAACTATATGAGATTTCATTTTTAAACAGCCTCAGTTTTAGAACTCTTTAACTCTGATCACAATTTAAAGTAATTTCGTGCTTTCAACAGTTGATATGAGAATAAAAAAAAATCAAACAGATTGTATTTAAGAAAAACAGATTGCTTTCCTTGATTGCAGAAAATTTTCTACTTTTTACATAACCATAATGGTGAATTTATTTCTAATATGATGCCTTTTCCCTTCTTTTGTAGATCTGTCACATTTAATCCCCGGAGAAATTAGAGCATAGAATTCAGAAGATAGTACTTGACAAACGGTTTTACATATTATATATACATATATATAATTATAAAAACTTGAAGTAAAATATTCTACATTTAGGCAGCACAAATGCAGCTATAGTATTAAATGTATATTACATATATTATTTAAAGTCTCACTCGTTGGTAGCACAACAGCAAGTGTACTAAACAACAACAAGAAACTCAAAAGAATATTAACAATGTAAATTGAAAACCATGTAAATATTAAAAGTTGAACAATATGAACAATAGAATGGACAGTAACTGCTACGTTATCAAAGAGCTGGAGCCTCTATCCGATCTCTATAGAAACCTGCAAATTAGTATAATATGCCAACTGCTCCAGCTCTTTGATAACGATACTGCCATTCTATTGTTCATATTGTTCAACTTTTCATATTTACATGGTTTACAATTTACACTGTTAATATTCTTTTGAGTTTCTTGTTGTTGTTTAGTACACTTGCCATTGTGCTATGTAGGAGTGAGACTTTAAATTACGTATATATATATATATATATATGGGTGATTCTCCAAAATCCTAACAATATTATGTCCCAGTAGCCTAACACAAAAATTGTTTAACTCAGAAAGTGTTTTCACTTTTTTAATAGTTAGAAGTAACTTATATGATGTTATTCTACACTTATTAAATAAATAGCTCATTTAGGTTTTTCTACAAAAATGTTTTAATAATCAGAAAGTCACACATTTGGCGTGTCCCCATTGTTTTTCAAATGGACTTAAATTGCTTAAAAGTTTTATATCAACATTCCACAAATTCAAATTGCAGTACAAAATTAAGCATACTTAAAGGCATAAAATAGTATTCTTTAAATGAATTAAATTATTTAAATCATCAAGGTACATCATTTTAAACTTTGGCCCCAGGTTTCATGTCATTCTCCTGTCTTAGGAACGAGTTCAATTATTATAGATTTAAAAAAGGAATTTTTGATTTGCTGTGCTACAACACTATTCATTATCACCATTTTGATGGATTCCTTGAGAATTAAGTTCATATGATTTGTCTGCTGTTCTTACTGAAACTTTTAAGTTCAAAAATGGTTCCTGGGTATGCAACATTTTTGCTTTCATTCTCCTGGACAAAATTTCTGTGTTAAATAAAAGCAAAATAATAATTCTACTCATAGTGTGCAGTTGAACATTTGTTACCAAGGGCGCCCATATTGGGGGGGGGAGGCAAGTGGGGCTTGAACTAAAGGTCAAGTTTTACAGTCACCACTTGCCATGTGGCAACCTAAAAAAACATCCTCTCCTCCCCCCCCCCCCCCCCCCCCGTTCCTAGAAAAAAAAAATCTTGGGATGAACAGGAATTAGGCACAAACTCAAGAGGGTGGACGGAAGTACACAAGATTCTTTAAGTACCAAAGTTTCTGAAAATAGAATTGGATGTCTATTGCAATACAATGCAAATTTTTTTCCTTCAAATTTTATCTTTAGAATATTATTTTATCCATATTGGGTAGACACTAATGTGCTAAAAAACTGATTTTTGAGGGGTTACAATCATTAAAATTGTGGGTATGCAGATCCAGGCCTGGATTTATTCATTTATTGATTTTGAAACCCCCCCCCCCCCATCCAAATGCATATTTATAGCTTTTATAATGTAATTCTGTAAAGTTCTATTTATTTATTTATTTTCATGAAAGTAGTAAGAACTCCTCTCCCATTTTGTACTTCAACAACTCGTACTCTTTTGTACTCGGTGACAGTGGTGGCCAACAAGTTTTTTGGGTCTAGTACACTGGCTACTTAGAAATTTTCTGAACCTTGACCTTTAGCTAGAGCAAAATTTAAAGGGGGGGGGCTTTAAACTAGAACTTCTCTGCTTTTAGTACTTTTTTCTTTGCAAAAATGTAAAAACATTTCTTATCCAGCAATTAATGAATAAGTACTTAAAAATGTCAAATTTTAACAACTCTAATCTGTACTGAAATTGGTTTCTTTCAGAGAAAATATCCTGCTAAACCATGGGGAAAATATCTGAGCCCCCCCCCCCCTAAAATTTTGCATATGGGTACCCTTGTTAGTTACTTTAATTATAATCCTGGGCTTACGCAACAGGCAAATTGTATGGAAAATGTCATACTCCTGTCCTGGAAAAAAGTCATACTCCTGTCCTAAAAAAAGTCATACTGCTGTCCTAAAAAAAATAACTCTCCTAGCATTATTTCTCAAGCACTGGTAATGCATCCCGTAGAATAGAAGGATTTATTTCCAATACATTAGTTGGAAAATTAGATTGATTGAAAAAAGAAAGCTTCGCAAACGATAAATAAAAAATGTATCAGTGGAATAATTCTATTGATTTAATATTTTTTTTTTTTTTTTGTTGAGCCTAATCGTTCCAAAAGAGTTTTCTTTATGTAAATGTATGTCTGTTCTTCGGAATGTGAGCTATTCAGCGTGGAAAAACCTATGTGGGACTTGTACTCTAAGAAATTGGGGGTGTCTGTGAAGGGAGGTTTTACATAAATTTTGTTTTGTCATTTCATAACCATGCTTTTTGATTTAGGCTTCAGTTATTTCTTTATTACTATAAGTTACATTTTAGATAACCCAAGAAGAAATTTTTTTTTGTAACTCTCCTGGTGCTGCTTGTCAGTCTCTAGCTGTATGAAAATTTGACCCTCCTCTTTTGAGGGTGTAACATACTTAAAGTGAGTACCCTCTATTTTTCTCTCAATAAGTTCTTAACAAAAAGTATTATTTTTTCAGATTTCTTTCAGAAACTTTTATTTAAAAAAAAAAATTTCATTGGAAAATGCCAGGTTTTTAGAGAATCACCCACATATATATATTTATATATACACAGACACACAAGGGTTATTCCAGAATTAAGGTCCAATTTTGCAAAATATATACTAAAATATGCATGTGCCCCAACCCCTGGCTTGCCTTGCCTCTCAAAACAATATCTTTAGTGTGGTTATTGTTGCTCTGTGCTTTTTACAGTGTCAGTTTGTAAATGTTAAAAATAGTTGATTGACCGGCCAATTTTATGAAGTAAGGTCATTGATTCGTTTTTGTCAGCAAGAACCTTTTTTTGAGGCAGAAATTCATCGGCAGATAAGGCTTTTGACACATGGAGTGTTATTGTTGCATGACAATGCTAGATTCTCCCCTGCGAAAGAAAGCTAAACTCTGATCAAGTCTTTTGAATGGGAATAGATGGACTAAGCACCACACTGTCTGGACTTGGTGCAGAGGAGATTTTCACTTGTTCCACTACCTAAAAGAATTTCTTGGCCGCAAGACTTTTGTCACAGATGATGAAGTGAAAGAAAATGTTAAAGTTTGGTTATCCTCACAAGCGACAGATTTCTTTGACTTAGGCATTCAAAAGCTTGTTGAACAATACAATAAATCTTTAAATAAGTTTGAAAATTATGTTGAAAAATACAGAAAGATGCAAATCTAACAAATTTTTTGAAAAAAAAAAGGACCTTCCTTAGGGAATAACTCTAGTTTTTTATATTTAATGCAAAATTTTATTCTTCAAATAAAACGTTAAGCACTGATAAACACACTTTAAGGCAAAAATATTTAGGAACATCAATCAAATATACACAAATAATATTTGCAATTAACTTTTCTGTAATATAAGAAAATTTTAACCACATGCACTGGCAAGAAACTCATGGACGCATGTCCCAAAACAATCAACTGCAGCTCACATCAAGGCACTAGGTATTTTGAATCCATTTATTTAAAAGAATAAAGCAAAATAATTAAAAACTGAGGTACAGTAGATTCTTATTTTACTTTAATATTCTGTGAAAGTGCTGCATAAATCAAAATCATGTAAATTAGGACTTAGAAGTAGTGTTAAAATAGAGTCCTATCTATATAAATAAAACAAATATGTGTGTATGTTTCCTATACAAATCCACATTTAACGTCAGATCTCGACCAAATTTGGCAGGGAGGTACATTTACGCACCCAAGAAGGAATATAGAGGGGTTTTCAAATGCCAAAAAAGAACCGATCCGTTCAAATTTTTATTTTAGGACTTGAAAATGGCATTTTTCAAATAATATGAGGGAGAAAAATGCTGTCAAAAATTAGAATAAAATATCTATAGAAACCCCTGATTTGTCTGCATCAGACAAAATTGTTCCAATGTTCTGAGGTTATTAGAACCAAGAATTATTACTATTTTCAACGTTTTTTGTTGTTGAAATTTTAAGCTACAATGTAGGTAAGCCTTCAATTAGAAATACATTGCTGAATAATGCTTTTATTTAGATTTGTAGCCTGAAGAAAATCATTGAGAAGAAAGGTCTATTGCCATTTTTTTCTTGAATATGATTAAATAAAATTCTGGCTTTTGTTTTCAGGCTTTTCCTGCAACTGCGGGATTTAAAATTTTTCCTTTTTGGTTATTTTTAGGCAATTTTTCGGGAAACGTTAGATTTTTTTTGTTCAAGCTTGATTGTTGAACATGCGTCACTTGATATAACTTTTGTTTTTGAGGTACACCGTTCAAAGCCAGGCGACACAATTAGTAGAAAGAATAGGCGACGCAGCTAGTAGAGAATAAAAGTAGCAGTCTCGTCAAAATACTACGCCATATCATACCAGGTACTGTAAGCCTTACTGTAAGTAAACCAAACTCATAGGCTGTCCAATTTACAATTTCCAGTGAGCCTAGATATGCTGAATCTGTGGCAATCAAGGCAACACACAGCCGTAGAAGGTGATATTGTGGAAAGAGGAAGTCCTCTGACATCCTTATTGGGTGTGATCAAGCATTGTATCCAGGGTCAAAAAACGATAGGTCAAAAAACGAGGGGGAGGGGGGCTACACATTTGACGGCCCCTTAATTGTTTCAAACGCAGGTTTCAATATGCAGAGAAAAAGAGAAGATTTAGCAGGGATAGTCATTTTTTCCTAGACCTTAGTACTAGCAATAAAAATTTAATCGCAAGGATAATATTCAGTCAGAAATGATGGGTGTCAGAGGGCTTCCTCCAAGCATTTTTTTGAAATTGAAAATATAAAAATGCAGACTTAGACTAGATTTTAAGTTGGGGATAAAGGGGAGAGAAGGAACTTATCGGAGACCAACGGTTCCCAAACTTTTTGTATCTAAGAGCACGTACTAGAATACCGGCTGCATGGCATGCACAATCAAATTAGCAGAAAATAAACCCGGGTAAAATGAGGGTCTACTGTACTTGGTAAGTAGGCATGTTTTTGTTGTCTTCTAATAAAATTTACATTGAGCATGAACAATTACCCCTCCCCCCAAGAAGTTGTTTGTTTGGGGTTTAAATAATGTAAAAATAAACAAAACTTTTGAGCTTGTTATTGCATAGATTATTAGAAGGTGAAGAGGTCAAACTTTAAACCCCAAGGTAGTGCATTTGAATTGCACAATACTTGATTGATGTTCCCATAAAAAGCTACCTGAGTATCAAGAGTAGTCCAATTATCCCATGATAGAGGACATACCCCAAGAAGCTTGTTGGCATCTATATTCCATGTATTGGAGGCAATTTGGTCTTGAAGCCAATTCAATTCTTCTTCAACATTCAGCAAGTGATTGGAAAGGGTGTTCCTGCAATAAAATGAAAACATGAGGCTCAGAATACTAGAGGAGGAGGGAGTATAGGACTACTCTAACCTGCAAAGTAAAATTCTTTTAGGTGAAAAGCTGGGAATATCATGATACGTTTACAGGGGAGGGATACAATGGATACACTTTTGAAGCAGCTAAAACACTGTTTTGGAGCAAGCTGGAGCAAGGAAATCACCATCTTGGAGCAGGCTAGAGCAGGAAAATTACTATTTTGACACAGGCTGGAGCAAGAAAATTACCATTTTGGCACAGGATGAAATAATAAAAAATGTTTGGAGCAAAATACATTACTAAGCAGGCAGGAAAAATAATGCTTAGGTGCAAGCTGAAGCAAAATAATTAATAATATTATACCGAGAGCTAGTTACACTAAAAAAAGCAATCATAAGGTACATCAAAAAATTTTGCATGAAGAGAAAGCACATACATTTCATTGCCCAATCTGCCAGGGCAGGATGTCAAAAAACGCAGTTTTCTTAGATGTTTTGCATATTTCTGCTCAAAAACTGCAGATATTAGAACAAGGATTTTTCCTTAAATGCACAGGATTGTTTGATACAAATCTGAAAATTTTCACTGACAAAGCAGTAATTAAATTTGTAATGGATTGAGAAAAGTTACTGTTATTAGTTTAAGAATCTTGTTATACACTGCGTAAGAATACTATGTCAACCAAATACCTGATTTAATAATTGCATTATCATTTGATTTTCAAAGCATTTATTTAAAATAAATAAAATTTCTTTGTCACCCAAGATGTTTTTTAAAAATTCTAAATAAATTTAAAAAAAATATTGAAATAAAAAATCTATATATATAAAAAGTCTCGTGTCACGATGCTTGTTCAGGGTAAACTCCGAAACTACTGAACCGATTTTTATCAAATTTTATACGTATCTGTAATTTGGTTCAACTTAAAAGATAGGATAGTTTTTATAATTTTTTATTGCAAATAAAATGTTTATTATACATTAATAGTGTGTATCGATTGTTTGGTTCTGTAATTTTTTTATAGATGGCGCTGTAAGTTAATTCAGCCTTAAATTTTTTTTTCTTAAGTTAATTAAAATTTACAAATGATGATATGTTACGGATATTAATATTTATCAACAATAACTCCGTAAAAAGGAGGAGTATAGAGGCCACACTTTTCAATGTAAAGGTCAAATTCTACAAATCAAGTTGAAATTGATAAGCAGTGGGTAGTTACATACTCACCACTGCATTTTAAAACGTATGAGGCTTATATAAATGTCGAGTTTTAAGTTCCGTTACCGACTGTGTCAAAGCCGCTATTAAGGGTCCTTATTTGGTCGCATTTGAGGTACGAGATAGGGACAAAATTTGTGGAAATAACGCGGTGAGTGAATATCAGGACAATTACCATCCGTCTACATTGACTAAGCTCGCAATGAGAGTGAAAGAGCTTCTGGATTCCGTTGCTTGGCAGAAGTTGCAGGGGAGCTGGACTCACGGTACTTGCTTGCAAGTCTGTCTTACCCTCCGCAATCCTTGCAGTAATACTTATGGAGCTTTCTTGGGAAAGTAGAAAGGTGTTAAGCTTTGTATTTAAATTACCTAAGTTTTCTCTGAAGGGGGGGGGGGGGGTCAGGCGACACAACTGGCTTTTAGCCAGGGATATTACTGAACTCTTCAAGTGGATTCCAGGACAATTTCAGGAAGGAGAATGAATTTCAGTAATGAATTGACTTAACTACCTTTGTCGTGGCCTGTCTAGACCTGACGTAACTCCGAATGGGAGCAAGTGAGTCTCTGGATGTCGTAACTTTACAAGATTAACGAGCAAGTAGAATTCTTTGTGCATGCTTGAAAGTCTTTCTTAGCAGTGGCTGCGGTTGCGATAATGCTTTTGGTACTTTCTTGGTAAGTCGAAAAATGTGCCAAGCTATTACTTTTAATCTTACTTCGGTTCTCTCTAAAGCTTTCAGAGAAATGATTGTTTCGAATCGGAAAGGTTTCGGAATTCTCCAGAAAGACTTCAGGATAATTTTAGGAAGGTCTCTGAGTTTAAGTGGGATACGTTCCTACTTTTTTGCAAGATATGTTACGGCCTGTTAGCTATCTATTATTTTTCAGGACGTTTCTTAATTGTTTTTAGTGTTGAATAAAATCAAAAATATTATGGAAGCCACGCAAACAAAGAAACATTCATCAATCTCGGGCATAATTAAAAATTAAAAGCAAGACATTAGACCAAATCTCCATCCAAAACAAAACTGTGCATCCAAAACAAAGTGAATGTTGTTTTTGCATTTGTTTTCGTTAAACATTCCCGAAAAGACGGGAATATTTGCGGACCGTTACTAATCGAGGATTTAATACATATCACGATGCATTTCGTGAACTGTAATGATTGGTAGCAGACAATCATTGGGAGTTGCATTTTCTAATGCAGGTTTTGCATAACAAGAAAGAGTATTCGTCAACTGTTTAAGATAATTTTGATGACATAATATCCAACACAATCACCATTTCTGTGGGGAAACTATATAAATTTTATGCTTGAAGATGTGCTCCATAGAGTTAAACAAACACACCGATGTACAAATCTAGATTTTACACCAAATATATATAATGAAGCTTTAGTGTTGATTTAAGATTTATGCCTTCCAATTTCAATTTTGTTGTTTAGTCATTATGGTATATTTCCTGACCGATAGGTCACCGACTTAGTTAACACTGATTTACAATGAGAAAAAACAGTGCAATGACGTTGTCTTAGCTACAATTATTGTAAATAAGGAGCCATTACTTACAGCTGAAAAAAATCAAAATTATATTGTGCTGAACATTGATCCTGAACAAGGCTATACAGTTGTCGATGAAAACAAAGCCATTAACATTCCAATTGAATTTTTAAATTCTCTGGATATACAAGGAATGCCACTTGACGATTTCCGGTTGAAAATTGGTTCACCAATTATTCTTTTTGACAGTTTGAACCCACCCAGATTATGCAACGGTACACGTTTTTTCATCAAAATTTAAACGATTTTGACGGAAAGGTTTAAAGGAGAACTTTTGTGTTGCCACGCAATCCATTAATAGCGTCATAATTTTCAAACACATTTGGATGGCTTCAATTCCGATTTGTTTAGATTTTGAAAAGACCATAAGTAGATCTTAAAACCAAACAATGTCTACTTTCGGTTTCACCGTAAAAATTTTTCGAAATATTACTGGTTAATTTCGTGGAACGTTTCGTGATTTCAGAGGTTTTCACCTATTTCCCCGCAAAATCAAGTATCTTTGCAAAAAAGTTTTCTAAATTGCTAAAAGATGCACGAATGCAGACTTTTCACTGCTGAGAAAAATATTTTTGCTACAGTTCAAAGATTTACTGACGTTGTTTATTAAGTGTATCGGCTTCAATTTGATCACGGCCCGCCCAGGTTGATAAAACTCCCAGTGGGAGCAAAAAAAAAAAAGTCGCTGGATAGCTGCGGTTTTGCGAGGCAGGATTTGCAGGCAAGGAAATGCTTGGTCTTTGCTTGCGATTTTCGCGTAGTTTCGGCGAGGATTGCTCGAATGCTTCTCAAGCTTTCTTGGGAAATTAGGAAGGCTCTAATCAAATACATAAAGCCTGTTTCATATATCTAGAATGTTCACAACTCGCTTTATCAGGGGAGATTTCGCAATATTTCAGAAAGGTTACTGACTTTTATCGGAAAACGTTCCTGGTTTTTGTAAGATATGTTACTGGTTGAAATTGGGCACATCAGCTGCCTATTATTTTCCAGGAACGTTTCTGAATCGTTTTTACAGTGTTGGACTTCAAACATACATGTTTCTCTCATGGGCAACTATCTATCGCGTACTCACAAGGGAGAAAGTTATCATACCTATTCGAGTTAGCAATAGACAAGTTAAGCAAGAATATCGTGCACAAATAAGTGCTTAGATAATTTTAAGTTTTCAAATAATAGAAACAATAGATCGAAGTCAATGTTATCTACTTCATTTATAAAATTAAATTTTTATATGTTTTTAATTTAGTTAATGTATTTTGTAAAGAAGTTATTGATTACAAACTATAGAGAAATCTGAGATGAATAAAGTGTAGTGTACATTCTATAAGTTTATGTTTGTTTACGCTTAATTTCTACGTTCCGATATTTAACAATTAGTTTCGATATTTACTATCACTTTCAAGTTATTCTGCTTTTATTTTTGGCCGAAGTCGCACTTGCAAAATTTACTAACTGTAAGTATAGTGCTTTTAGCATTGAAAATTTAGTTAGTACTTACTAATATCAATAAGTACTTAACTCAGTCTAACACGCCCATTCTCAATCTCATATATTTTAAAATTTGCTAGACTATTTTAAGCTTTACTAAAAATATTAATTAGATTCTATCAAAATATAGAGCAAAAGAATATTTTAATCCACCTACTTCGCCACAGCAACGCATGGCTGGGTCAGCTAGTAAATAGATAAAAATTAAATTTAAAAAAATGATTGTTACAAACTTAGTACCTTTTATCCATTAAGGGCACTGGAGTACAGTAGCCCCTTTCAGAATATTGAGAGAAAGGAGCACATCTTTTTCCAACACTAAAAGGAATGTTACATTGATTTGTATTACAACTTTTGAAAACACCAGAACTAAAACTTACTCAAACAGAGGAATATTTCCTTTAAAAGAAATTTCAAAGCTACTTAACGTGTTATGTAATGGAAAATTTAAACTTAGAAATTCAATTATACCAAAGAAAAATAAAGTTTCTGTAGTTAGTGAATTAGAAAATAATTTCATACTTCACAAAATCAAACCTTTAACAAGAAACACAAAAATCAAAGCAAAACCTTTTCACACAAGACTATGAAAGGAAATTAGTGAAGCTTCAAGAAGTTAGGGGAGAAATTTATGTAAATTCAGAAAAGATCCCAATTTTTCTCTGAAATTAGAGGATCAACTTAGAGACGGGTTTTAAATTTGCTCCCTATTCTTTTTTTATAAATCAACTTACATGCAAGCAAAAACATTAAACACAGCAATAGGTAAACATTTAAGTTATCTCATCTAAATTGTTGATGACTATAGGGATGATAGTGGACTCAAGAAAAATTTTCCGAAGAGAGTGAAATTTTCTGAAATTACGAAGAAGCTCGAGTCTCCTCCCCGAGCAAAAACTCTTCAAATATGCATAAAAAAACCACTAATAAAAATCATTTTAAAGGTATATTTTAAAAATAATTTTCCAATTTTAGAATGTGTTGTCAGCCCAAAATTACGTAAATTTCAGATCAATAACACCCCTGGATGACTAACAGGTAAACTTACCCAAGTATCACTTGCAGATCGAAATAAAACTTTGCGCATCAATAGAACACTTAAAAATTTTGAAACTGTTTTTCTTTTTTAATTATCGGCAGTAAACACTTCAAACAGGATGAGAATTATCCCTGAATAGTGGGATATTAGAGAGTGCAATATGTTCTTTTATTTTAAATTTGAATTACAAAAATGTAATGATTGAAATAAGCTGAACTAAAGTTGGGAAGTTTCAGGACTTTTCTGAAAATACTATTTATAGGGATAAGCCATTTCTCTCACGATCAACCTCTTTGTGTGAGCATTTATCCAAAACAGCTGCCAAGCAGTTTTGTGGATGGCTGATATCAAATTGAAGGCTGAAATTCAGAAACTGCATTTAGAAGATTGTGTACCACATTTTGCGAAGAAATGTATCACCGTGATGACAGTGAGCAACATTTCAATATTGAAAACTTTTGCTATTGAGCTTTGCCATTCAATGTAGAAATTCAATAATTTGCTTTTTGCCATTTTTATACGCCAACTATTGGCCTTATTAATACCATATTTTAGGGTTTTCTTCCCAAAACAGTGAAGTTTCAACACTAATTTTGTTGATTTTAAAATTTTCATCAGTTGAATTCATAACAGATGAAGCACTGTTGATAGCCATGACTTCTTTATATAAATTAAAATATTCCAGATCAACTGTTTGTATTCCAACTATGTGCAGCAACAGGCGATTCTTAAAATTATTATTTATGGGTGATAATGATAATTTTTACATAACCTGATGACTTTAAATAACATGTTAAGGTTATGTATCTACTTAGCAGAGTAAATTTTGAACTATAAATACACAGTAGAGATAAAGATTATATTAGCGATACTTTATTTCAACTTAGTGGATGATCTCCATTGTAAAACTCCAAAAAGTACTTAGTGTTGCCAAACAATAATAAAGAAATATATATAAACAATAATACAACTTTAAGACTTTCGCTTATTATTGTTTAGTGTTCCTGAATTTAATTTAGCAGTTCTTAATTCTAAATCAGTCCTCTTTTGTAACTCAGATTTAGAATCCAAGGGCCGTAAAGTGGCTTAGTGAAAAGGTCATCTAACTGTAGCTCAGTAGGAACTCGCTTTACAGTAATTTCCTTCACTTGCTATCATTTCTCTCACAAAGAAATGTCTAATCCGAATATTTATTCTCTTATGGTATTCTCGTTTCTGTGTGATAAATTTAACTGCTGCCTTGTTGTCCACGGGCATCTGCTCCAGAGTTATTTCCTTGATCAGTCTCTTACGCCAAACTAGTTCTCTGGCTGCCTTGCTTGCTACAACTATCTCTGCTTCTGTAGTGGAAATTGTTACAGTAGACTGCCTTTAACTGCACCATGATATTGCTCCTCCAGCATAAATGCAAACAACTCCTGTAGTTGAACGCCCTGTTGTGGTGTCTCTTCCCTGGTCAGCATCGCTGTAGCTTTCTAGAATACCTTTCTTCAGGGTGGCGACAGGAACTGTGAAAAAAAGTTCCCCGACTTCTCCCTCATTAGGTTAATCAAATTTCCCTGATTTACGTTACCAATGATAATGGTTTTCTTTCTTTACTCTACTTGAAATCCATTGTATGTTTGTATAAAATGCAGTATTTTAAACGTTTTAAGTTGTGTCAAGTTGTTGAACTAAGGATATAATTTTTAAAAAATGCTGTTTTTTTAAATATAATTTTTTTAAAATGCTGTTTTTTTAAATAAAATGTTTAAAAAAACATATCAAGTCAATTTTTTTGGAAAAAAAAAACCTCACAAAACAATATATCAAATTTTTCTTTATGGAAAGTTATATAAAATTAAAAAAAAAAAACTTTACTTCCAGTAACCACTTAGCATAAGAATTTTAAGAAACTATTAAAATCACTCTTAAAAACATATGTGTATTTATGATAAAGGTCAAGATTTACGGTCGCCACTCGGCCACTTAGTTTTCAGAATTGGCGATCCCAAAAAATTTCTACAGTCGCCAACTTTTTTTGGGGGTTATTTTTATTTTAGATCCAAGAAAAGAATTCCACGCCACTCCACAGATGTACAATAAGGATTCACCGATACAGACCGTACTCCAACTGAATGTTGTTTATTTTACAAACCTTCCATGTTCTTTCTCACTGCCTGCCTGTATGTTGGTTATTTTACGTTGCTTGAATGTTCCTCTTACGCGATTCAGGGCATGGTTTTATTTTATGTCAGAGACACTTTAATTTGCAACGAATTGGTAATTAATGATAAACCTAATGAGATTGATATGATTTGGCTGGAGTTGATTAGTAATAGGGGCAAAAAACTACGTTTGGGGAATATTTATAGGCCACCCAACTTAAGCCAGGGTCAAGACGAACAGATGTTTAGTATTATTAGTGACATTTCTAGCAAGGGGTCAGTCATCATAAAGGGAGATTTTAATTTTCCAGGAATTGATTGGAATAACTTTTACCATAGTAATAGCAGAGAAGAGGATTTTTTGAAAGTAATTGGTGACTGTTTCTTAGATCAAATTGTAACTCAGGGTACTGGACAGGACGCGATTTTGAATCTAGTTTTCTGCAACATGGAAGGCTCCGTTCAGGGGTTATGTGTAGGGGAACACATTAGAGATAGTGACCACAACAGTATTAGGCTTGGGATTAAATTTGATATGCACAAAGTAGAGAATTTTAGGTTTGTGCCCAATTTCAGAAATACTGACTTTGTGGCACTTCGGCAGAGTTTGAAAGCAGTTTTTTCTTCTGGATTGGACAATAGCGATGTGAATCTTCAGTGGGCAGAGTTTAGGGAAAATCTAGCGAATACGGTTAGGGATCATGTTCCTTTTAGGAGAAAGGGTGTCAACACTAAAATTTGGCCAATGTGGTTCTCCAGGGAAACTAAAGACGCTCTAAATTACAAGCAAGCTGCTTTTTATAGGTTTAGAGAAACAGGTCACAGTGCAGATAGGCTCCAATATTGTAAGGCAAGGCGTAAATTTAAGTATTTGGTACGGATTCAGAAAAGAGAGTTGGAGCAAAGACTGGCAGATAACATAAATAGGAATCCCAAGAGGTTTTTTGCATACGTTAATTCGGGGAAAGTTCGAAATAGTCATATTGGGCCACTGGTTGATGAGCACGGAATTTTAATTCAGGACGATAGTGATATTGCTAATGTTCTTAATAACTTTTTTTCGAGTGTTTTTAACGATAACTGTATCTCAACAGTTGACACCAACAAGACACAAGCTATAGTACAGCTTGAGGACTTTGTATTTTCCAGGGATGACGTTTTACTTCATTTGAAAAAAATTAAAGAGACTAAGGCTCCGGGGCCAGATAATATTTATCCGAAAATTTTAGTTGAATGTGCAGAGGAATTAGCAGATGTAATCGCAAACATTTTCAATGCTTCTTATAATTCGGGGACAGTGCCAGAGGACTGGAAGCTGGCTAACATTACACCGCTCTTCAAGAAAGGGTCTAAAGGGAGTGCGGGAAATTATAGACCTGTGAGTCTAACTTCGGTGGTTTGCAAAGTTTTTGAAACATTGATGAAAATTAAGATAGTAAATTTTCTAGAGACTAACAATCTATTGACTAGTTTTCAGTACGGTTTCAGGAAAGGTAAATCTTGTGCAACTAATTTATTACATTTCTATGACAAAGTTACCATGGCTTTGGACAATAAGAAGCCTGTAGATGTTGTTTACATTGATTTTCAAAAAGCTTTCGATAAGGTACCGCATGTTGCTCTACTTAGCAAATTAGCTGATATAGGAATAGGAGGGAAAACTTTCATTTGGGTAAAAAATTGGCTGACCGGAAGGAAACAAAGAGTAGTTGTAAGGGGAAATTATTCTAATTGGAGTGAGGTCTTAAGCGGGGTTCCTCAAGGATCAGAGTTAGGGCCTGTTTTGTTCATTGTCTTTATGAACGATATTCACAAAAATATTTCTGGGAACATGAATTGTTTTGCTGATGATGTCAAAGTTGTGGCGACTGTAGAAAATGAAGAACAAGCAAATCAGCTGCAAGAGGATCTAGATCATATTACCGAGTGGGCTGATAAATTGGGTATGGCTGTTAATGTTGGGAAATGTCAAGTGCTACATTTAGGGCATGGAAATAAGTGTACAAGTTATTATTTGCAAGGTTCAGTCATTAGTCAGGCAGACAAAGTTACTGATCTGGGGGTCCTAATAAGTCAGGATTTCAAGTTTAGCCAACAGTGCAGCATTGCTAGCAACAAAGCCAATAAGATGCTTGGGTTTATCAATAGATCTATTTCAAATAAATCTAAAGAAGTTCTTCTGCCCTTATATAGAAGTTTGGTAAGACCCCATTTGGAGTATGCTGTTCAGTTTTGGTCTCCTTATCTTAAGAAAGACATTAATGTATTGGAAAGGGTTCAAAGGCGGGCTACAAGGCTAATAAGTGGACTTTCCCACTTAGATTATGATTCCAGGCTTAGAGGGCTAAAAATGTACAGTCTTGAGCAAAGAAGAGACCGAGGGGACATGATTCAGCTGTTTAAATTTATTAAAACGAAAGATGTTACGGGGTTAAAGTTTAGCACTGAAAACAAGACAAGGGGTCATTGTTTTAAGCTATTTAAATCTCAGGCTAACAAGGATATTAGGAAAAATTATTATTTTAGCAGGGTAGTGGAACCTTGGAACAGCTTACCGGAAGAGGTGGTAATGAGCAAAGGAGTAGACAGTTTTAAGAGGGCCATTGATCTTCACTGGGGATTGTAAATTGACTAGGACCAGTCTAGCTGGGCCCAGAGCCTGTTGCTGGTCGTCACTTTTGTATTTGTATTTGTAAAATAAGCAAGAATACAGTGAATTAGGGAGCCATTTGCACAAGATTAGAGTGTTTGCTCCTTTGTCTTGACTCTTTGTTTTTCAAGTAATTAGCGTACTATAATCATGATTCACAAGAAAAAATCATTATATTTTAGATTATATTCCAGATTAATTTTGATTATGCCTTCAAAGTAATTACCTTTTAATGTTTTTAGTTTAGTTGCTGAAATGGTATATTAAATTCAAACTTTATTTTTTTACATCCTTTATATACGGCCTCGGATTATACGAAGCTTTTTTTTTCTTCAGGCCCATTTTAGAACTTGCAGATTATAGGCTGCCTGCGGATAATACGCAGGAAAATACGGTTATTAAACAAGGTTCGTACGCTCCGGGAAAACCTGGAATTGTCAGGAAAAATGACATAGTTAAAAATGTCAGGGAAATTTCAAATTTTGCCCCCCAAAATTTTTTTCCAATTTTTCCCCAGGGAATTTCGTACCTTGAGTTCTAATCTTTGTTTTTATCGATATTTCCTGAAAAAAAAATGTAAACATTTTGAGGCAAAATGACGCTGGCAATAAAATAAAAAAAGCAACCGAAAAAAAAAAAACTTCCACGGACGCCATTTTTGCCCCTCGATAGTTCCGAAAAAAAATTCCTAGGGTAAACAGAAATTATGCACAAATTTAACGGGAGAAGAACATTTTCCTGCATCTAAAGCACAAGCCTGCGGATGGTAGGGTCAATTAGGAAAATCGTTTTTTAATCAAAAAGTCTTTTCAGCTACGAATGAAACATAGTCGCCATGTTTGGTCGTTCATAAGATGGAAGTAGACACGATGCTTAAAATGCTTAAGTTTCCAAAAGCAAAGCAGAATTGGATGTTTTTTTTAACTGTAAACTAATGAAAACAACGCAAAATACGCTACACCTTTTCTTTTTAATTTTATTTTAAATATGTAACTTTCTTGAGAAATGAAAAAAATTTGTTCTTAAAACTTAATCTTATCCTCATTGCTTTGGACGCAAATATGCTAAAAACTTTTCCACTGAATTGTAATTTCACGAAGATTTATTATTTTAAAATTGTTTTCATGCTACAAATTCAAAAAATTATTTCTTAATTTTTTTCGTAGCCGCCATATTTGGTCATTCCCAAGATGGCAGTACACAAGATTTTTTAAGTGCATAAGTTTCCGAAAATGGCATTGGATGTTAATTGCAATGCAAACTACTGATAACAAAGCAAAATTTGCCCTTTTTTCCGGCTAATTCTTAATTATTTTCTGGAAAAATGCAAAATTTTATCTCTAGAACATTTTTTAAAATTCTAATTGATTGAGACGAATATGTGCTAAAAACTGACTATTTGTCTTAATTGTAGTTTTTTAAGGATTAATTATTATTTATAACTACTTTTATGCTACAAATTCAAAAATCTACTCATTATCTTAAATTTTTTACTTAGTCGCCATATTTGGTCGTTTGGGAGATGGAAGTAGACAAAAATTTTCAAAAACATAATTAGATGTTTATCTTAATGTCTATTGAAAGCAAATGGGCAAAAAAGAAAATTTTTAATTTTAATCATTCCTTTTATCATTCCTTTGCCATAATCAATGTTCCATGTTGTCCCATAAATCGTGTATTTCATTAAAAATCCTGTACATCATTAAAAATAGAAAGAAAAAACTATATTCTTATAAACTAGTATATCTTATATTTCTCCTGTGATGTGGACATTAATACTCGCGATCAATTAAGAATACGTTCCACTGAAATTCGTTTAAACAACTGGGGCTATTTTTTATTTATTCGAATAACTGTTGTAATTTTGTAATCTTCAATCGCATCAGATTAAAATATAAGCCAAATAGTCAGTCCTTTGATCGTTTTTTCTTCATAGTCATCCTAACATGGAGACGCTGCGTATGGAACGTAGTCGCCATGTTTGGTCATACTCTTAGTTCAAATAATGCGAAAAGAATGTTTGTTTTTTGGAAATATATTCCTGGTAAATGCCAATTTGTATATTACTGGAGAAGGTTTGTAGTTAATTATTTTTTATGCCAAAAAAAAAAAAAAAAAAAAAAAAACAATAATCTTAATTCGTGAAAATTTTCTTGCAATTAATTCTTTTCTAAACTAGTTGCCTGAAAAGTGCATGTTGGTTTTTACTGCCATGGCGTTTGCAATGATTTACAAAAAGATTTTAAAGGAATTTCTAGTTTTTTTTTTTTTTTTTTTTTTTTTTTTAATGAGATTTTTTTTTTTTTTTTCACTGTGGGACCATGGTACTGTGCACACTACTTTATTTTTGGTTTAATGATTTTTTTTTTTTCTTATGAAACTTGAAATGGATGGAATGAACCATTTACTTCAGGAGCTCCCAACCTTCACCCAATGCTTCTTATATTTCCATGATTAATATAATTTATATTTTTTGTTTGCATTCTTTTAGCACCACTTTCATAATATTTGTTTCAAAAGATACAAATTGAAATCCCCCCCCCCCCCATTTCTCGTACTAGAGCGCTGTTTTCGAAACGCGGTAAAACTGGTGGCCACCAAGTTTTTTGAGTCTTAGTGGCCATTGGCCACTTGAAAATTTTCTGAATCTTGAGGTCTAATTTATGATAGAACTAAAAAGTAATTGAAATTATTTTGAACTAAATTTTCAAACAGTATAATAATTGTTGCAAGAAAAAACAAGTAATAGTGAAATGACATAAGTAATGTAGTTATTCTTTCATAAATAATTGACAATATATAATAATTGACTTTATATATTCTTTCATAAATAATTTATGCAAAACAGATGAAACCTTTTGACATCCATTCATGGGGAGCTTTTCTCTAATCAAGAACATAGGTTTTAATGAATGAATACAGCATTTTAACAATAAAAAAAAATAAAGATATTTACTTAAGTGCACAAGTTAACTCTATTTCAAATGATTTCAGTATGTATCAAAAAAAATCTTAGGTTGATTTTGTAACAAACAACTTTGAAATGCAAAAAAAGAAAAAGCAATTAGTTAATTTCAAAATATATAAAAGAAGAACACAACTTGGTTATAAAAGTCTGAAGGAAAAAACCTTTATAATCTGTGGTGACAACAAATAGTATAACGGCAAAAAACAAAGTTTTTTTTATTGAAAGTTCAATTTTAGCAATTAAATTAAAAATCCGAAAAAGCAATAAGTTTTAAGCCTTTATAGTATTAATTCAAAAACCAAAGATTTCTTCAAGAAATCGTGATTACAGTACTTAATTACTTCGCGACAATGGAATAAAGGCAAAGGAGCTAAGACATTAATGGAGGCTTCCTCTTTGCCTTGTATGGTTGTTTATTTTACCTAGCAGTGAAAGCGCAAAAGGAAATTTCAAGCTAGGTAAAATAAACAACCTAACAGACACAGAAGCAACCTTAGAAAGTTCATCCTGTGGTTAATAAGTAAGATTCAATACTTTGACATTGAAGAAAAAAGATGCACAAATATGCAGCAGTGTATAATCACACCTCCTTAATTTCACTTTTTTTTAAACAGATAATTGGCAGAAAATGCATAGGGAATTAGAGTACTTAATTTTGTAAAGCAAAAAAAAAAAAAAAAATTTTTTTTTTCTTCATAAAATCAATTTTCCCTCATTTTTTGTTATTTTTTCAAAATTCCCTGATATTTCCCTGATTAATAAAGTTCCCTAACTTTTCCCTGATCTGTCGCTACCCTGCTAATTCCAATCCAGGAGTGACACTTGGGCAGGGTTACTTATAAGTAGGTATATAAAACTTTTCACATTCTAATTCTGCAAAAATATAAAATTGATCCCGAAACAGACCATATTAGAAGTACAAAATAATTCAAAAAATACATATCATTAATTTTTTACAAATTTCCCTCAATTTTGGGAAAGAGCAAGAAAAGACAAAATTTTGATACTCAATGTTGAAACGCTAAGTTCTTACAAGTTAAAAATACCCAATATATTTTTTAAAGTTAAAATGACCCCCCCCCCCAAAAAAAAACAGGCTTTCAGCTCAAACATATTATAGTTAAACATAGCTTGTTCTGAAAAACATCATAAACTAGTCAGTTTACTATCTCATTAGATGGCTAAGTAGTCAAACGTTCAAACAGAGAGCATCAACTTACTTCGTTAAGGCAGGTGTCCTTATCAGACTTGAAGAGTTTGCGGGAACTGCCAACTGGTAGTTATGATCATTTTGAGCCAAAACTTCCCCTGTTGACTTTTGTACTTGATTGCCATTCAAAAGGTTTCCTTTCACAGAAGTTTGAGCTTTAACAGGACTCTTTTTGAAATTTTTATAATCTTGATTCATATTACTTACAGGTGCATCATCTTCAATGTGGATTACAGGCACCTGCGGTGTATTCAAGGATTCAAACATGATATCTTCTAAGTCCTTTTTTTCGGGAGAGGGAGAAAAAAGAACAGTTTGGGGATTAGGACTGAAAGATTGAACAGCTTCAAAGTTATTTTCAGACACAGATATTGTACCAGAATTATCATTTTCTACTGGTAGCGACGTAGCATCCACTGGGGATTCTTCGATAGGCATGTTTATGTATTCTAGTGGAATCCCTAATACAGATTCTCCAGCAGAGTTGCATGCTTCATCACCGGTAGGTATTCCACTGTACATAAAAACAGAATGATTTTCATACAGAATGATAAAGATGAACATTCTAATTATTTTTCAAATGATTTTTTCTCACATCAAAACAAAATTTGAAATCATAGACAATTAATTATATTTTTGGTTCAAGAATAAATTATTGAATTACAATTTCTATTTCAAAACAAAGTATTATGCAAATTCAAATAATTATTCTTAACATTTTTCTTGGATAGCTAATATTTTGAAAAAAAAAAATAAAAAGTTCTGCTTAATATTGCAATTAATATTTGGTTTGGAGCATTTGTATGATTAATTGAAAATGCTGGTTTTGAATTTTGGCAAGTGATGTCAAGCTAACTAACTTCTTCAAGGAGCTTCTGTTACTGTAGAGAAAGTCTACAAAATGTGGAATAGTTGACAGTTCTGCTAACGCATAAAAGCTAATAAGCGTACAGCTTTCGAAAAAACTGTTAAATCAAACTAAAACATGATAAACACATATAAGTAGCTTTGCTGAGTAATAAACGAACTGATGTGTGTGCATCACATGATTTCCTTTTACACCAATTTAAAAATGATAGCACCTTGGAGTAAGCAAGGAGACACTAAATATTTTCACCTCTAGTTTCTTGCGAACCGAGGCAAAAAAAGTTTTACACAGCTTTATTTCCCCATTATTGGCAATTTTAAAGTGATTCAGTGATTACCTCTTTAAATATCACCAACATTGGCCAAATTAAAATGACTTATTAAAAAATAAATCGCCAAATTTTTCTCCAAGTTGGCAACTTGGCGGCCAAAAGCTTGACGGTATATCGTCAAGTGTTTGACAGATTATAACACCACTTGAGTTAGCATTGAAATTAACAATGATTTCCCCCCCAAAGAGGTGTAAAAGACCCCCTTAGGAAAATCCGAATGCAACCAAAAGGGAAGGTGCACAACTAGATCCCACTAGGATTCTACATACCAAATTTCACCTTTCTAGGACAGACCGTTTTTGAGCTATGCGAGATACATACTCACATACATATGTACCTCACAGGAAAACTCATTGTAGTTAACTCAGGGATCGTCAAAACGGATATTTTGGGTGTTTGTACGTTACTAAGCATATATCCACGTGTGGTCGGGTCGAAAAAAAACTCAGCCTTCATTTTGGGGGTGAGCAAAAGGAAAATTAAGGCCGATTTTTTAATGAAATTTTTTTCGCAAATACAATACTTCCTTTTTTGTAAAAGGAAGCAAAAATATACAATCAGTTTTAAAAAGAAAACTGGAGCAGGGAATGTTTAAAAATATTTAATATTTAATTAGTATTAATTTTTTGGGGGGGGGGAATAAATTCAAAGTATAGAGAAGGGCAGCTTGCATAGAACTTTAAAATTTTGGTAAAAGAAACAAAGGGCTTAGAAACTAAAGATATAGAGAGAAAAATAATTGAGAAAAACAGAGAGCGCTAACACATCATTTTTCTAAAAATTCATTTTCATATTTACATTATTTATCACTTTAAAAAATATATCAAACATAAAGCACCATGTCAAAATAACAAAGAATTTTCGTTCAAAATAAAGTACTTTAAAGGGTCCTTTGTAACAGGTCACAGATATAAAGTACTTTCTAGGACCCATGGGGTCCCTCCCCCCCCTGCATGATCAACAATTATCAACAATTTCCTAATAACATGTTGTCTGCCAACCATGAGATAACTCATAGATTGCATTTTGCTCTAGGATGCCAACCCGTACTTAAATACTTGCCATTTTTGTGCAGCTATTATTAAACTCAGAACGTATCAGTGCTAACATCTATAGATGGCTTTTGGGGGGGAAAAAAACAATGCTGGCTAGCACAAACAGAAAATTTATTAAAAAATGAACAAAAAATATAAATGTATAAATTATTTTAAATTCAAGAAATAAAATAATATTTTATTGTTTGTATAACTGCTTAAAACAATCCTCCACACAAAGCGCTGGCTTCTCTTTATTGGCTCGACAGAAATAAATTGTTTTATTTCTTGGGTACATATACGACATGGGTTTGTCCGAAGTTGGTTTTTTTTTGGTAAGAGGTGTCATTTTTGATGATAATTGTCATGGCAGTCAGCAAGTTAATGCAAAAAAAAAAAAAAAAAAATTGTGAGAAACAAAGAATTTTGATAAAACAATCTTTATCACATTACCTAGACTGAAGAGGCTCAAGAATGCTTAAAGGTTCAAGGGCTAAAGAAGTACTGATAGGACTGTTAAGACTTGAATTCATGGGATTTTCACTTTCAATCTCAATTTCTGAAATTCCTTTGTCACTTTTCTCATCCATTGATTTTGCTGATGGAGGATTCAAAAAATCTGATTCATGATCAAATTCAGTAACTTCATGAATGACTGGACCCAGTGGGCTCACAACTTTGTCCTGAAAAAAAAATGCCAAAACTAAGACAAATTCTTGCCAAATAAATACATGTAGTCAACAATTGTAATTCATAAATCATTAAATATCAATATTTACAAACACAAAAATAATATCATCAAGGCAAGACTTCATGGAAAGATTTGTTGTTTAGCAGCATAGAGAAACCTGCCACTCGCAGGAGAGAATTCTGACTATGACCACTAATCCTCAGGAGAAATATTCTGACTGGCATAGTAATGTACAGTATACTCTAGATATCACAAAGTCAAAGGGACGGTAAAAAAATTTGAGATATCAAGTTTTCAAAATAACAAGGTCATAATCATAATAAATCACATTCTAAAAATTAGTCACAATAGTTAAAAATAAGTGGAAACATGTAATGAAAGTTGAAAAAAAAGTCTTAATACAATAAACCTTTTTAATAATAGAGAATAAATTAAAAAGAACACTCTATTGAAGTAGGAAAATGTAGTGATTTACTATGACAATAACAGTTATTTGAGACAATAAACTACGTTTTTTCCAGAAAATCATAGTTGACTTTGAAAAATATTCGACGTAACAAGGTTTCCATTAAAAATTTTTCGACATAATAAACTAGTATGTTGTGGCTATCACGAAACTTTCTTCTATATTTTTCCTTTTTCTGATCCCTCCCCATGCTTGACGAGGAAGCAATATTCCTAACAAAAACAAAATTACACATGCAAAAACTTGACGACCATCCCAATGTATGAATTATTGTAAAAGCAAAGCAAAGAGCGAAAATTGAGAGTTATTTTAAAAGCCTTGCTTGAAATAATTACAAATATTTTATTTCTTAACAAACATAAGATGGCAACAGTTAAAAATTTTAAATCATTGAGATAATATTTCCGATCATTTCCATACAATTAAAATCACGAGAAATACGCAGACGACAATATATTACGATTTATCTTTCTTATTGTTGCATTAATAAAGCTATTTTTATTCGCTAAAAAAATAATGATAATAAAAATAAATCAGCACCTCTTGGCGCGATTGGCGCCAAAATTGAACCAAAGCCTGTTTACATATGGATTCACATATATTCCAAATTTCAACCAGAACGTAGCATTACTTCTTGAGATAAGGCACTCACAATGGCAAAAAAGAACGGGCGATTGCGCTACCCCCTTTTTAGCTGTTGACACCAAAATAAAATCAGCTCTTATACCCACTAAGGGCTACTTGTCAAAAAATTTTTGTTTGATTCCGTTCGTTATTTCTTGAGATACAGCAGTCACAATTGACGACAAACAACGTTCTATAACTCAACCCCCGTTTGAGCTATTGACACCAAAATTGAATCAGCATCTGCTCCTGTTAGGGGCAACATGTGGACCAAATTTTGTTCGATTCCGCCAGTTACTTCCTGAGGAATAGCAAGCACGCGTAACTCAAAAAACGTCCCATTGCTCCACCCCTCTTGGAGGAATTCGCGCCAAAAACCAATGGGCACAAGTTCACATAGGGGCACATATGTGTACCAAATTTCGTTCAATTTCATGCGGTAGTTTTTGCTGTAGAGCGGCCACAAAAAACTGGTCACACACAGATGTGACACACACATACACACACACACACACACCTACACACACACACACAGACAGACAGACATTTTCCAAAAATAGTCGAAATGGACTCGGCACACCTCAAAACGTTCGAATCTGTCAAAATTCGAAATTCGAAAATTTGCAGGAATCCAATATTTTCTTCTATATATTAGATATAGAAGAAAGTAAAAATAACAGTTAAATGTGCAAAATCAAGGGGAAAAATAATTTTTCGCACAGCTCAAGGTTTTAGTTTCGAGATATGAAAAGTATACCGTATAAGGTTGTAGGTCAGGATTTCTTAATTTCTTTGACAAATGGAACCATTTGCAATGTACAACTTATTTTCATGGAACGTCAGGGTTTTTCTTCAATTGCATAGTTTGAATGCAACATTCTGGAAACATGTTACTTGCAAATAAAACAAAAAAATGTTTAAATAATAATTGACTTGAAAAAGTAATTTAAAATTGACACCAAGTTTGCTACAAATAACATGTGCAGGCAAGCTGCAGGATGCATACAGACTTTATCACAAAAACAAAAAAAAAATCCAAGGGGAGAGGGGGGGGGGGGGATTTTTGAGGAAGAATTTTTATAAGTACTGAAAATTTGTTTAGAATTTAATAATTCATTATTTTATTTTTTTTTCTATTGATTCATTCTTAAATTATAATTTTTTTAGAGTAATATCAACACCACACACATTTTCAAATAATTATTCAGTAATTTTGCAATTTTATTTTATTATTTCATTTTTAATAAAATATTTTACTACTAAATAACACACATACACATGCACTCAATTATTTTTTTAATAGACCATTTTCTGGATCTAAAATTATTCGAATGAGGTTCGGTCCTTATTGATTAGAATAATACTTCTACTGCACAAAGACTTTTCTGACAATCAAAAAGTTAAAGTAAAAAATTGCCTATATCAATTGAAAATGGACTGGCATTTCCTGCAGCTTTCCGATCTCATTTCGACCGCCGCGGCAGTCGGCGGATTGGAATCAGTTGATGCAGCGGATCGGAATTCGTGGATGCTGGCGAATCGAAATTCGTCGATGTAACTTGAATTGCTTTGAATTGACGGACGCTTTATTAAAAATTTATCCATCTTCCCAAAATGGAAAAGGAGCTATGGAGTTTGAAATTTTTAAAATACAACGTTCAAACTCGCAAAGACAAAATGGCAAAAAGGATTTGTAGCATTTCAAAATGAGCCGAGCGCTTAAAGAAACACGTTGTAACCTATGACCTCTCTTATTTATTTGTATGAAAGAATGGATGACGTGGCGTTTCCAGTATGGTTGCTCTCTAAAAGTTTGATGAGACGAGGAAATCCGGATTGTGCTGGTAGAGGAGGGAGGCTCTTCGCCAATATTACCGTTCGGAGGAGAGGAATGTTTTTTCTCTTCTCCGCTTTCCCCGATGTCCGTTATCCAGTTAAAGAATTTGGGGGGATCCCGCACGGACCTTTGGATTCAGCGGGATTTACCAATTTTGTGCGCGTTTTGAACAATCCCACATTCTATTTCAAACCCTGGGCGGAAGCATGATTATGCATTGAAAAAAATAAGAATAAATAGGAAAAAAACAGGAAAATATTCAAAATTTTGAAAAAAATAGGAAACTAGGAAAAAATAGGAGGTCTGCGGACCCTGTGAAAGTAATAATCAATAAATAAGTATATACTTTTAATTAAACACGTTATTAAGCAACATAAACAGTCACACCAGGTGTGTGACACGCTACGGAGGTGAGAATTCACATGTTGTGAACCAAAAATATACTAAAATAAAAATTATCAAAAAATTGTTGGCAGGATTAAATAGATACATTTTTGATGAAGTTAAAAATCATTGTTAAATGAATTGTTCCTTAAAGGTTTTACTGTAAAGGGCATGTGACTCAAAAGTTACACTTTTTGAAGAATGATCCATATATATTATACAGAAAGAAACCATGCTTTATTTATTTTATTATTATTATTATTTTCTTTTTGACACTAGATAAATTTACAAAACTAATAATTTCACAAAAACAAAAGTTGAATTAACGAAATAAAATGTTTATTGGAATAAATAATAAATCAATTTGAATTGGCAGTGGTTATAAAAGAAAGCCTAAGTTTCAAGATATTTGAGACATTAACAAGATGCATGAAGTTGTCTGCTTGATGCAGAGATAGCAAGCAATTTTGAAAAAACATATTTGCACACTTGATATTTTAGATAAAAATTTCTGATGATGGGAGATAGACAAAAAAAGTAATTTCAATCATTGTTCACGGATATTATTAAAGGATTTATTTCTCAAGTGGTAGAAGAACCAGAACAGCATTTCGTAAAAAAATTGATAACTTTCCTCTTTTAAACAGCACCAGAATTCCGCTGATTAGCATTAAGTTTCTGATGCACGATGTCAAGTTAATCAAGATTTCATATTTCTGTACTGACATTGTGAAGGCCATGCTTTTGTAAAAATGGGTTTTTAATTACAAACTCATTGTTTAAATTTCTCTGTTGTTCATTCGTAAAATACTGATTAAAGCTTAACTCAAACATAATTTTTAAGCAACTAACTTTATAGTTATGAAAGAAAAGCTGAATGAAACTTTTGTAGATCCCTTGAGTAATCTCTATGGAACCCTGAAGTTTGGCCAAACTAAATTTAAAAACTCTTTAGTTGGTGAAGAGTAGAAAACCTTGAACCACGCAACCTTATGAAGCAGTATGAAGTACAAAACATTAAATATCAAATTTTTAAGGCCGAGTTAGAATTTTAAATCCATATTACATCAATTATAGTTGAGTGCACTTGAAGTATGAGGCGTGTTTTTAAAGTAAGGTCAGTTTTGAGATAAAAAAAGAACGAGTACAGGTACAGTGGCGGATACAAGGAAGGGGGGGGGTCATGCCCCCCCCCCCAAACCCGCGACAATATATGAATGCTTGCTTGAAAAAAAAATTTTTGAATTACATTTTTGGGGCATTGTACGAATGGGTGAATACAAGAAAGGGGAAGGGGGGGGGTCATAGGGTTGTGACGTCCCCTCCCAATCTGCGACATTGCTTTGCAATATGTTATAAGGTTTATTGAATTTGAGTAGGTAAAATGACCGCTTGAAAAAAAAAGGAAAGAAAACCTGACCGAGACAAATACCGAGTAAATAAATTTTGAATTCATTTTTTTTTGGGGTATTACATGTCACTTTTCTATTTATATATACATAGGTATAAAAGGTGTTGACAGTAAAATAGTATATTTGCTTGAGTCATTCTTTGCTTTGAGCCGTCCTCAGGCATCAGTCAAATGAAAAAAAGGAGCAAAGAAGTGTCTGGCGCCCGCCGATTGCATTTTATACAACAAATTTAACCGACGACTGCTATTGTAAAACTATTTCCTGTGCTGTAGGCATCGATTCAATTGATAAAAATTTGAACGTGTAAATATTTTATGTAAAGGCTATGTTGATAACTACTCCCTTCTTTTGTGATTGTGATTTTTAGGTGTATCGTTTTTGTTTGTGCTAATTTTATTTTTTTAATGTCTTGTAAATAGTTATTTAGTTTTAATCAGTGTTTTGGAATCAGTGTCGTGCAAGTAATGTAAAATTCTAGTTTTGTGTCGTGAAACCTCGTTATACAAGAGTTCTCGTAAATTCAGACGGAAACTGTGCTGAAGGAAGCTGCGTTTGTCAAGAAAGGACCACCCAAAAAGCAGTGAAGCGTTCGGGTGACAAAACTTTGCTGTCTTTTTTTGAAAAGTTACAAAAAACAGATAAACACGAAACCGATGGATCCGGAGTTCCTGCATCAGACTCGGGGGCTGCGACGTCTTCATCCACCTCCGATTTTTCTGCTATTGAAAAGAAGCGGTCGGTGAGTATTTGTCAATGTCCGAATCATATTCATAAGATATTTAATTTTTAGTTTGATTTTCACCCCATTTTGTGTTATTTTTGTTGGGGAATGTGTCTTTACCTTAAGTTCATAGAACTAAATAAAAGGTTTACAGAACCCCAACATCAAAAAGCCGTGCAGTCTGCCAATAAGAAATAAAACATACTCAAAATAATTTAAATAAATAACATTTATTCAAAAATATAACAGTATACAACAGGAAAAATGTTTTGTTAAATACCAAAATTAATTTAGATTGTAGACCCCCCAATTATCACAGAAATTTCAAAGTTAAATTGTTAAACAAACATATTTAGAAAAATGCGAAATATTTTAGAAAAATTGTAAAATGTCACCTTCCTGCGCTAAATGCGCATGTTTACATTGCTGAAGAATTTTGAGCAAAGCGTAACAGAAATGTAGATCCATCAAACTGTTCCATCATTCACCGGCTGATAGGCTTGCTTGGTTCGAGAAGAACTTTCTCATATACCGGAACACCAACTTGTGCACACACTGGGTTATCACCGGAAATTTCTGGAAATTTTGTTGGAACAACCAGGAAATCCAATCAGGAACGTCACTCTGTAGGACATTGATGATTTCAAACTGAATACAGTTCCATTCAACCATAGGAGCACCGGTAAGTCAATCCAGGTGCAGGCCAAGTTTAAGAATTAGGCCTAGTTGCAATGAGCTACATCTTTTGGTAATCTACCACAAACACCTTCTGCAATGGTGACATTTCACTCCACCAAAAGGAGTAATTTAAAACATTTTAAATAACAATTAACACTGAGTAAAACTTATTTCAAGCCCTGCTTGAATTCAAAAACGTTGCTTCAACAACGGCTCGAGCACGCCGCAACTTTCATCGACAACCAAGCACAGTTGCCAAACCGTTAAAGACCAATCCCTGATTGGTCAACAAAAAGTGGCAAGATGCCAATGGGGAGTAAACACAAGTAATCAAGCGAGCACAGAAAAATATTTCTAACAATCTATTTATACGTTCCATGACCGCGATACGTCATCCCATGACACACCCTACTTAGCATTGGAGATATACATCTCAACTATTTCTGATTGAGTGATTTAACAATCTTTCTATTTGTTCTTTCGGCTCAAAGTAGCCAAAAACATCTCAACATCAGGTGTTACGTCATAGGATGATTCCGACGTTGCACGATCATGCCCGAATCAATTTCAGTTATCCGCCGCTGGGACACAGGACGCGGAGTGGCAAAAACATATCGGAGGTAAGTTTCAAAAAATAATTTAACATTTGTAATTAAATTAAAAGCGCTCCAAGATACTGAATAAAGGCTTTTAAGCCCAACAATTTTGTATTTTTCTGCATACAAAATGAATGTGTCGATTATCTGCAAATTTAAAATCTAATATGGATGTGTGTCGAGTATTACGCAAATATTTAATCCATTTATCATGTTCATAAAACATTTAACTTTTATTAGATTTTCGCTGTGTTTATTTATTGTGTTGGTTGATGGTGCGAATACTGCTGCAATATGATATTTAAATAAATAGAACGTATGTTTAGTATTACCTTCTTGACCTGCGTTTTAATGAAATGTGTATTCCCCGAGTTATTTGAAACCTTTAACTTTTTTACTGTAGCAAAATACAAGTTAATTGTTATAATCAGATATATGAATGAAATGACCCTTTTTTACGGAGGTATCAGTACATAAAATATTAAAAAGAGCTGTGACCAGACCGACATAAGAAGATATCATCTTGGTTTTATTTATAACTAATATGCTTACCAGAAAGTCAAAAAACTAACCGTTTTTATTAGTGTTTCATCAACTCGTATCTGAGATGCCCATCATATTCAAAGTCGGTATGTAAATTTAAACAGGATTAGAACTTTGTTTCAGTAAAAGTTTTAAGTTCTCCGTCAGATCAGGAAATTTCAATTACTTTTCCTTCGCTGCTTTTCAAAGATTAATCCCAGAGGTCAAACCAAGTGATTTATTTCGACTATTTTTCTTGTTATTATTTATATTTTTGGAGATATTAAGTCTATTTGTCTATTTCTTGCAGACAATCGACGAATACCGCGAAATTGAAAGTATTTTAAAAGACCCGGAGGGGGGGGGGATAGGTAATCTGCTAATCTACAGAAAGCAATAAGCGATTGATTTGATAACCATCTCCTTTGCCTTAATGGAAAAATTGACATTTATCAAAGCTTTGACAATCTTGTGTGCTTTTTTGCAGGCAGATTCAGTTCCGGGGCCCATAACATCTTCAAGTGAATCTTTGCAGCACTCCGTAACCCAAATTAGTTTGTCAAGTGATATAGGAAATTATATTGGGCTTTCAAAAAAAAAAATCTATAGAACTCAAAACAGTGCTTGATTTTTTTTTTACATCTCCAGGGCCCAATATAGGCTGATTTTGCTACCGTTTTTTGGTACCTTTACAAAAATCTTGTTTTGAAATAGGTACTTTCACAAAAATCAAGTAATAAAATCAGATAGCCTCACAAAAACATCGAAAATTTCACAAAAATTCGCATTTTAAAATATAAAATTTGTTTCTCTGTTTAAAACAAAATTTACTTATAACATAAAATTCTAAGCAGGTTTATATGAACAATCGCTTAAATAGCAACCTTTTTGTGGTATTTCAACAAATTTTTAGCTGTTTCTCGCCAAAGTGTATTTATGCAATATTATCGCAATCTTTTAACATGTTTTAGGGAACCGTTTTTCTCATAATTACCAATATTGTACACAGTACATAGCCCATTAAGCTGAAGCCCATTAAGCGATGTTATTTTTGGTACTTCTTAGGTTTTTAGATCCCCCCCTCCCCAAAAAACAAAACCTGTTAAAAATACTAGATGACATTTACACTTTTTAAACTAAAATTTCAATTGTTCTACTTCTCTTTTACAAAAATTAGGATGCCTCTTAAAGCTCACAAAAACTATGCTGATAAAAAAAAAAAACTTTCACAAAAATAGAATGATGCAATACTTTCACAAAAATAGGTAGCAAGAAAAATATCCTGGATTGGCCCCTGATCTCTCTCTGTTAAGATTACTAATATAACATGTTTACATATTTAATTTAAAAAAATGGATATGGTTTCTGTAATTTCTTAGATTCTATTGTAATTCAATTTAACTAGCAATTTGAAATAACACTTCTTAACTATTTTCCTACAAAATTAATTAAGTTGTCATCCAGCTAATGGCTCATTTAGTGCTTTTTGTTGACACCTAAAGAAAAAACCCAAGTTCTAGAAAATTATCGTACGAACATTCTTGAGCATGACCCCCCCCCCCCCCCCTCACAAAATGAAATCCTGTATCCGCCCTTGTACAGGTAGAACAAAGAAATTTATGCACAAAAATCAGCCACCCTTACGTTATTTTTTGACACTGCTCCGCGTGATTTTCCAAGCATTTGTCATAGTGTGGTACAGGTTTTTTGTATACCTATTTGTAAAGTTGCTGGCTGTGTAGTCAACTATGAGGACTCTTACAGGGCTTTGGCTGGGACGTTTTTGGACAACCTCTGCTCTGTCAGCACTTCGCTCACAGCAACTTTCATTTGTTTTGGCATCTAAAGTCTTTCCTAGGCAATCTGTGGTGCAACAACATTAATGAGCTCAGAGAACATGTTATTCTATGGTTGACTACGTAGGCAGCAATTTTCCACGAATAGGTATACACAGAAACCTGTACCATGCTATGAGAAATGCTTAGATAATAAATGGACCTTATTTTAAAAACGTCCCTCGTATTTGAAATTTTAAAATAATTATCTTAATTTCACCCTCCAACAGGCACTTCAAAAACAAATGCAATGTTCCTACATTCCCCCTCCCCCATTCATGCTCTCTTAAATGCATAGATTATAGCTGTATTATTTTGAGGGAAATACCATCTATGGATACCATACTTTTGCTGTTGGCATGGTTGCAAAGAGGGAATTTTTACTGGAAAAAGAGTTATACTAGCAAAAGGAAAACTGTCAATTGAAAACATATTATAACTTTTAAGAATATAAAATAAGCACTAATGAAAGAAAATCCAAGACGGATGAACCATAAATTCTTACCGTGATGAAGCAATTCTTCTTTTTATTCAAAACATCAATTGAACGGGTCAGTTTCGTGTTTGCTTGCTTACCAGGAATATCTTGCAACATACGGGTTATGTTCCTTTGAACACCTACGTTCTGATTGCTCCTTTGAACGATAGAGATAAGGAATTGGATAACCTATAAGACGAGGCAGGGAAAAAGACATTACAAAAAGTTAGACAAGACATTTGGTTTATATAGTAGCAAACAAATATATATATTTTTAATTTTAACAATTTAGTCAATCAAAAAAGTATATGTATTGAAACTAAAATTTTCATACAATCATTAACTTTAACTGAATACAGTAGAATCTCTTTCAACTGGCTTAGTTGGAGTACAACATTAACTGGTTCAAAGACAAGTAAAATACACAAGCAACACTTAATTATAGAAGATCAAAACATTCGAATTAGATACACTCTGTTTCAAGGGAAAAGTATTCAACATTTAAAGACAACAACAGAGAAATGACAGAGATGAATTAATTGAAAAGAGAACATTTACATGCCTACAACACATTTACTTGAATCAAGTTTTTTTTCCCCCTTAATGTTCCAAATTTGATGGACAGTTTTCTTTTAAATATACATATTTTTAAAGTATCAAAGTGTCAAGAAGCAAAAAACTATTTCTCTTTTCTGCATGAGCAAAGGGAAATTTTTAAAGCTTTTGCTTCATCCATATGAGTTAAATATGGACTCTTTGACATCATTTCTTGAAAAATCAGCTTTATCTGAAATTATGTTCTTGTCTTTTAGTTTTATTTGCTAGATCAGGGGCCATTGCAAAGGATAAGAGATATGGGAGTGTAGTTGAGAAATAAAGGGAGACAGAAAAGGAAGAAATATTTAAAGAAAAGAAAAGGAATTGCTTCCCATATATATTGATGGAAGAAAAAAAAAAACATGACATTTCCATGCATTCACTCCAAGTTTTTTTTTTTTTTTTCATACAACAGTTAAGGTAAAGATTCAGTTAAGAGAGGTTCTACAATATCCTAAAATTAAAATTGGAAGATAGTTAAAGAGAAAAAAAAAACCTTCTTAAAGTAGTCATTGTCATCTTTCCAAAATGTAAGCTTTGGTTTTTATGAATCCAAAGGTTTAAAATAAAATGTCAACATGAACTTTAAAAATATAATACAGCAGAGAAATATTTGAAAGGGATGATTAAAATTAAAACATTTACTATGGCAGAAAAAAAAAAAAAAAAAAAAAAAGACAGCACTTAAAATATTTAAAGCAGGGGTCCCACTGATGACTCAAGAAAAGGAGTACCAAGGAGGCATGCTTTAAAAAAAAAAAAAAAAAAAAAAAAAAAAAGTGGGTTCATTTTTTAAAAACATAAGTCCAAATTATCTTTGTTTTTTTTTTTTTTTTTTTTGCATTTTAAGTAGCCCATATTAGGAATCCTATTATTAGAGTCCATATTAATTCCCCATTATTATTTTAGAGAGTCCAATTTCTTAATACATAAATAGATGCAATACATATGTATAACATTTATATGTGTGTGTGGGAAATTCAATAAAAAATTTTGTAATGTTAGAGATGTAGAACTGTCTCAGTTGAAGTTTAATTAAAATTTATATTCTGAAGAAAAATAAGTTTAAAAGCTACCTCTCAAGCCTACTTTCAGGGGGAAAAAAGGCAATATTACATCTAAATTGAAAACTAATTGCTGATGGCAAAACTTATTGATTTGGAAGTTTTTTAAGATATAAATAAAATGAATCATCACTACAGAGTACTTATATACAAGCCAATTTGACTTGACTCAAACTTGGTCCCACTCCATCTGGGAATGGAAATACTATTAAAATAGAGGCAGAAGCCAGGGGCGTAGCTAAGGGGGGGGTTTTGGGGACAAAACCCCCCCCGAAAAGTTAGTCTCAAAAAAAAAGAGAAAAAGAAGAGAGAAGAGAAAGAAAAAAAAAAGAAAAGGAAAAAATTCCAAGCGATTATATATATATATATATATATATATATTATATATATATAATATATATATATATATATATATATATATATATAATATATAATATATAATATATATATATATATATATATATATATATATATATATATAATATATAATATATATATATATATATATATATATATATATAATATAATATATAATATATAATATATATATATATATATATATATAATATATATATATATATATATATATATATATATAATATATAATATATAATATATATATATATATATATATATATATATATATATAAGAAGTAACCCCCCCCCGAAAGTCGGGTCTAGCTACGCCACTGGCAGAAGCTGCAAATGGTCGTGAAGAAAGAGATGTTTTGCAAAACAGTAATATAAGTTAAAAGTGCTGAAATTCAATTATGGCCTAAAACAGTGTAGATAAAACACTGTTGGGAGTGCAACTGCACAAAAATTTCGAACTGCAGTAATTCAAATTTTAAAATTAATAATCAATAAGTAGTTAATTTATAGCACACCAAGCATCTAAAAATGCATCATATGTGACAAACATTATGATTATTTCAGATAAATACTTCAAAATCAATATTTTAACGTTTTAACAAAATTGATTAAAAATGTTGAAAATAAAAAAAAAAACATAAAATTGCCAAAACTTTAACGCATTTGTGACAAAGCAAGGACTTATAACATACGCCTCAATTTTTTAATGGGAAATTAGTGCCATGAATGGCATTACCTATCAGCAAAAATATTTTTTTAAAAAACTTATTTTGCTAAAACTATAAAAAAAAAAACAGCCTTTGGTCGAAACTTCAATGGGATTGCCGCAGATAAAGAAATTGTACAAAAAAAAAGTCAATTTTTTTTTGTGTACTTTACTCTGCCAATGGAATTTTTTCAGCACCACCCATCATCGAAATGAGAAAAAAAAGTATTTTTCAGCCTGCTCTACTGTTTAGCCCATAAAGGTAAAGGAATTTCTAAAGTAAAAGAAAGAAAATGGGTGGGACTATCCCTTGAGCATAGGAGTAGAACTTGATTAATCCTCTACATCTGCAAGAAGTAAGTATTGGAAACTTCTTCCAGTGGCATAGCTATTGAAAAAGAAAAATACAAACAGATGGCTAATAAACCTTTAAAGTTCTCTGGTTGCAATCTTGTCAGGAGAAAAATTAATTCTATTCTGCTCTGGTTTAACTTTCAAAAGCTTTAAAAGCAATAATTTAAAAAAAAAAAAACCCTTGAGAGGATATAGCATATCTTTTGGGACTCATTGTGTTTTAAAAATTGCATCATTTTTATGCATTCTTAGTCTTTTACGCGCTATAGAGCATCAGCAGGACCCTTGTAAAGAATTATTCAACTTTAATGAATTTTGCTTAAATCACGTAAAGTGGTTAAGTTTAATGAAAAGTTATAAAGTACATAAAAATATAATTACTACATAAAATTGAGAACATTTAAAAAAGTAGAAAAATAACTATAGACTTCAAATTTCACTTAATTTAACATTTTTATTGATTTATTAATTATGAGCTGCTGAACTGATAGGTGAATTCACAAACTTTTACTCATAATTTTAAAAGTTAAAATAATTTAGTTAAAATTTCAAAGTTAAATATTTTACAGTAAAAATTTAACAATCTCAGTCAAGCAATAAATTATTTTTTGCTCTCCGCTTTTTTTTTTTTTACAACGATACTCCTACAATGCACCCATAATTCCATTTTTGTAGATTTGAAGCCAATAAAAGTCCAAGTCATGCCATGGAAATGACCTGTTCTTGACTAATCTGCAAGAATACACAAGCAACACTTAAAAATTAAAAATTTCACCAGCAAATGAATCGTAAAAAGCTCAATGGAACTGTCTAAAAAAATACATTCACATTCTGTTTTTACTGTATACATTTTTGAATTTTCAGTACTAAGGGAAAAAATAAAAAGTAAAAACAGTTGTCTCTTCTATTGCAAGCATTTTTTAAATAATAATATCTGATAAAGTTTATCATAATTTTGATGGTATACTTTAATTTACTGCAGTGAGGTAACCAGTACACATATATGGTGAAAAACAATCATCGAGCTTGAAAATTTAATAATTTTGATTTCATTCAGAAATTATAATACCACTTTAAGAGGTCTCCCTGAGTAAATAACTATGTCTTAATAAGTGCTTGTGTAAGAATTGAATGATACTTGCAAACAAGGTAGACAGCCGAGATTACACAGCGAAAAATTCAAAACCATTTAATTTCAAAATCAAAAGCACTACTTATTGGCTTCATACTAAATTTATAAAAAATTATGAATTTGTAAAATAAGCAGTGCTTTTGCTTTGAAAGATATTAAAAAAGTTTTCGTAAAAAAAAAAACTCTTATTAAATTTAAAAAAAAAAGTTATTGCAATAACAAGGAAACATTTAGTCCTTTTGTTTCACTTTAATACTTTTAGTTCAGAAAATATAGTCAGGCAAATAGTTAACGAACCTCTAATTAACAAATTCAACGATTTAACGAATTTTTCTTTTTCCCCAACTAAAATGAAGACAAGAACCCCTATTTACCGAATAATAAACCCCGAATTAATGAACTATTTTACCAGTGGAAAAAAAATATTTTTTTGCTTAATTTGAGTTTGGAAATATTGGATTGTTTTCCAAATGAAAATCCATATTGTCTGAAATAGAAAAAGACTTTTCTTGGAATCAGCAATTTTAAACCAACCAACAAATATTGATTTTGATGCAGAAAAACAATAATGAAACTCTCATTAAAACTTACTTTTTTAAATGCTTTACGTATCATGGAAACTGTAAAAACATATCTCATGCAGCAGGCTGCAAATGATACAGTATTTTCTTCTCTCCATAAAGTCGAAAGAGAACTATTTCAAATCAAGTATCAAGAATACTGTCAAACGTCTATTACTCAGTAGTTTAAAATTACGAATTATCTAGTGTGTAATAAGTGGTAAAATGTTGAATAAAAAGTGCACACTTTCTAATCATTGATATTTTTGCGCAGTTGCTTATTAGGGACTTTAGATAAGGTAAGTGCCAGTAAAAAAAAAAAAAAGAGACACCCGAATATTACGAATAACTCCGATTTAAAGTATAAAAGTTTCGGTCCCGATGAATTCGTAAAAGCGGGGTTGGACTGTATAAGATTTAAGAAATTTTTAATAATTGTAAAAACAGTCATGGTTGCAACTTTTAACTTGCCCTTTAAGTGTTTTAATGTTTTGTATCCTGTAGTAACAGAAGTAAAAATTTGAACTTAATTATTTCAGAGTCCTTTACCAGCTGTGAAATATGGGTTAAAAACTAGAAAGGGAAGGTGGACAAAGGCAGGTTGTAGCCATTGCTTCATCCTTTCTTTGCTTACTAAAAAAAATCTCTTCAAATAAAATAAAGGCTTGTGGTAAGAATTAGAACAATGATAACAATAAAAAGTTAATCCAACTGTATGAAATTCTGATTCATATATATATAGACCTAAAATTAAACTAATAAACAATTTTTCCAACAAGAAAATGGATTTTCCCCCCTTAGAAACTAGCCATGCAGATACACATGGCTTGAATGAGTTTCTACCAGTACTATCAGAAACTGTTTTTTATGTGGTAGGAATCTTAAATCAAGAGTCAAGTGAGTTAGAAAACACAGAATGTGAATTTTTCCATCTGAGACATTACGTTTAAAAAAGGGAAACAGGTTGATCAGGAAATCACATCATGAAATTTTTTTAAATTGCAACAAATATGTATTAACAGCAGATGTATGGTGGAACTCATGTCAATTCAAACAAGGGGTATCATGATAGCCCCAGAATTTTGTGAATGCAGTGCATGTAAAAATTCATGAAAAGTACAATAAGTGTATAAGAAGGCACAAGGGTTGCAGGCAGAGAAATGTTTCGGCGAGGCAAGTCGGCTGAAGGTTGAATCCTTAATTTCATAAACGATAAAATTTACGGATAAAGCAGCAACTATAAATAAAAATGGGGTATATAGCTAAATTAAGAGCATCTTCTGGTCACTTGCTGCCAGATAAAATGTAGAATTTTCAAGCCTTCTTTATATAGAGTTCCTGAGAAACCTTATTTTTTCTTCAAACACCTCTAAAACTTATTAAATGAAAAGGTGAAAGCTTTCTTTCCCGGAGAAGTTAGTGCTCAATGGTACTGATCAACACTAAACAAATTAAAATTTAAAAAATGGCATTTTTGAGAACTAAAAGAAAAAAAAATTAAAAATATTTTTAGAGATTGTGGGGGGGAAAAAAACAAATTCCAAAATGGTGCGTTTCTTTTTAAACAGAGAGAAAAAAAAAAAAACCTGTACCAATCCAGAGATAAAGAATCTGAAAGATTTTGGTTGAAAATCTCAATTGAGAGATGATTTTCAGGAAGACTTTTTGGCCCCTGTATCTCGGCCCAGGAATTTTTTTGGGGTAAAACTAAAATATCCTTTCATTTTATTTTTTCATGAACTTGAACTTCAATTCAGAGACTATCAAGGTAACCCCTTGCTTGAATCGACATGTGGATTCTACTATATATATATATTATATATATATATATATATATATACTTAAATAAATAAATTCTTATGTCACAACATTAAGATAGATTGAGTCTTCAGCATGAAAAGTGTAAAGGAAACTAATTTCCTTTCAAATATTCTCAAAAAAAAAAAAAAAACTTGAAGAACACACTTTCTTTGAGGACAATCTTTTAGGGCCCCTGAAAGTTGTTAAATGGAGAACCAACTGTATGTATAAATACATATACGCACATTCACATAAACAGTAGATTCTCAATTCTGAACCCTCATGGGACTGAAAAAAAAGGTGTTCAGATTATGGGGGAGTTCATTCTATGGAGAAACTGGATAATGCATGCATTTGTATTCTATTGCGTTAGTGGACTATGTTCAGAATTTTTCAAGCGAGCCATGTTAGTTATTGAGATAGAGCCGCTGAATTTTGTTTTGACGGCTAGTGCAATGTCTAATTAAACTCAGTAGGATATAAACTCATGCATTTCTTTTTTTTTTTAATTTAAAATGTTTTTACGTTATAAAAAAACTACAAAATATTACAATACAGTTACTGGTGCAATAACTCTAAAAAAAAAGAAGAAATTTAATATGTTTTTGCATTGTGTATTCTCATTAAGTCATCATCCAGTTGTTTAAGTGAAAAGGTTTCTGGATGATCCTCAACCGCTTATTGCTTGTAGCAATCATCTTATACATATAAAATCTGAGTATCTATCTATCTATCTATCTATCTATGTCCAAGCTTCTTCTCCCGAACGACAGTGAACTGACCATCGAACCAGGTATCGATGGATTCGTAATCCTCCCGTCTTCATGTTTGGCTATTTAACATAATCCTCCGATAATAATTAGCGGAGATATCAATTAAAAACTATTAATTATGACTCTTAGATTTCAAAATCAAATCCCTATTTTTCGAAGGCTTTCCTCCATTCAAATTATTATTCAGTGCTTCATCTCAACTTTCCGCAACAATGCTTTTATTAAAATGTATATCGGGTGAAGAAAATCATTGAGATGAAAGATCTGTTGCCATTTTTTTTCTCGAATATGCTCAGGTAAAATTCTTGTTTTTGTTTTGAGGCTTTTCCTGTAATCAGGGGATTTAAAATGTTTACTTTTTGGGGATTTTCCGCAATCTGCTGCAAAATTTCACTGATTTTTTTTTCTTTTCTTTTTGGTTCAAGCCTGAGTGTTGAACTCGCGTACACTTGACATAACTTTTATTTTCGAGGAGGACCGTGCACGTCGTAAAGTAAATGAGTGATTTACAAGTTATTTGAGTTCTTTGAGGGTTTGTACCTGGAAAACGGATTGATGTAATTCTTGTACGACCATGTGGATAGAATCCATCCAAATATTTATCTGAGTGGTATGTTGCATTAATAAACACCCGGGCAACGCCGGGTAGTAGACTATTTTATGTAAAAAGCGGATTGTTATTGTGCATAAATATTTCCGATATAGTCTATCAGATGTAATTCAGTTTAACGTGAGTAAAGATTATAGTTGATAATGCATATATTTTCCCCTTTTGTGCTGACTGAAAATGTACTCATAACTTGTATCATTGATAACGATTATTAACGTTGATGAGGTGTTTTGGCAAAAATATGTTTTACTGGTGTTTTGCAAACCTTGCTTTACGCGCATTTATTTATTCCTTAACGCGTTAGAAACTAGTGTCAGTGTACTACAAAAAGCATCAACTGGACTGCTCTTACATTTTTTAGGTAGCCCGTGCAACGCCGGGCACGCAGCTAGTACTTTAAAAGTCTTGAATGGCTGGATTCTTGAAATATGCGGTTCAGTGGCAGAAACTTAAGGCTCATATTGCTCAGCTGAATGAGTTTATGAAATGCAGTAATATCCAAGAAAATAATCTTTCCTTTTTCTCTCTTCATCTTCTTAATGCTCTTCAATCATTGCGATAAAACTGAGAAAGTATTTTAGGTTTTACAATTTGTTTCATAGGAATTCCCGGGGTACCGATTGTGTGTTCAGTATATAGAGAGGTACTAATTGAATGTATTTGAAAATAGTGTTCATAATACTGGGGTGTTTCAGAGAACAGAGGGGTCAGCCTAAGTCTATGGAGCTGTGCCGAGACCATCAAAATGTGTTCAGAATATCGGGGTTTAGCATTAGGGAGTACATTAGGGTTCACTGTAGTTTTCAATAACGACTTCAAACACATCAAGATTTTAAAAATCATTTTGAACTTCAAAAATAGCAAGTATGCTTAATGTAGGGTGCACAATATTTTGATTAACAATGTTCAATCAATGAAAATCTAAACCATTTCCCAAACAGAATTAATTATTCACAAGATTCAATACTTTTGCATTACACATTGATGTATTTAAAACAATAAAAATTAAAAGATAGAAATTCATTCGAAAAAGTACCCTTTATGCTATTAAAGGGAAAATAAGAATAATAATTTATACAGACATAAGCATTTTAAAGAATGTACATGACTATCTTACTTTTTGAATTATTTGCTCTTGGGCTTTATGTTTTTGCCTCATGCTGGTCAATTCTCGCCATAAAAGTTCATTTTCTTGTTTCATTTTCAAAAGCATATTGTCCATAGTTTCTTGCTTTTCTTTAATTGATGTAAGGTCTGTTAAAATATCTTTTGCATTTGATTTAATGGGTGGTTCAGCAACTTTTGTGTTCGGAATCTGAAAATTAAAGAAACAGAGACTTTTATTAAATAAATACAGAACTGATTTACATATTTTTTGACAAGAATAGACTGAACAAGCGCTATGAAACATTTTCATATACATGATTAAAAACTTAAGTACTAATGAGTTTAGTGCCAGTAATTCTAACATTTTATAAGCTTCTTAATTCCTGGATAGGGAAGGGGCAGAAAGAAAAAAAAAGAGCATGTTACAACAACAAAACAGCAACAAAAGTTAAATTTAAGTATTTTCTGTATGCTTGCTGTTCAATAAAACAAAAAAATACTGTCAAACCAGAAAACAACTTTTTGGAAAATTTGTTATACAGGGTAATATAGTAGAAAATAAGAATTTACAAAAGCAAAAACTTCCGCAAAGATATTCTGAGAAAATTGTTAAAAATCAGAGTGGAGGGGAAAAAAACGGGCACATTCTTTCAACAAGCAACTTTTAACTAGGCTTGCCAGATTTTCGAAATGTTCAACCAGGAGACCACATTTTAACTAATAGTTCTTTTCTGAAACACTATTAGTTTAAAAAAATATTTATTCAACTACAGTTTTGGATTTAAATTGTTTCAAACCGGAAATTAGTGGAACAGAAAAGTGCTTTTATGACATTGATGAAAGGCTATTATCCTGTAGCCATATCAATTAGCCATATCAATTCAGATTACATTTAAGTTTAGTTGTATTTAAACCTGTTTATTTAAAACTAATACAGCATTTGTAAAATTTAGATTTTGCAGGCATCAGCATTTTAAATCAAGGGTTCATGGAGAATGCCTAAAAGTTTTAAAGAAAAAATTGGGGGGGGAGGGGGATTTTAAATTTAAGATCCCAAATATTTAAAGATAAATAATTTTATACATTAATTATTTTTGACAAACATATAAGATACATTACTCATATTCAAATAGTTTCCTTAAACAAAATATTGTATAAGTGCTCAATTAAATTGTTAAGGAGTTGAAAAGTTACCTATGAGCTGGTATCATACAAGAATCTCAAAAGAATCTTAAAAGTAAAATCAAAAGCTCACAAGACATTTTCAGTTTGCTGTTGCAAATATTTTGAAAATAACCGAAACTACCTGCACTTACTACTAAATACAGAAAAGAAATAAACTAAAGTTTTTCACATATACTATAGATATGGATGTAATTTGCAATATAATACAAAAAAATCCTGCAACCATACATTGAAGAAACCCTAAAGTTTATCGTAGTATCGTAACTTTAAAGGTTTTGTCCATTGTAACGGGAATTTTGTAGGAATGGAATTTAAGCAATGTGACAGGAATTGAAATGGGGCTGAACATTTATTTGCTGAACTACATAGTTTGTCATATTGATACCAATTTGCTGCAATGAGAGATTACTGTAAATACAACACCTTTCTTTTTATAAGTTCTAGAAGAGAGCCTTGTCCTTTGCAAAAGAATGAGTGCATGAATTCCATTTCATCACTCTCACCTCGTATGCTTGTTCTTTCATAATTCATGACTTTTCTAAAGCCATCTATCAAAAAAGAAAATTTGAAACCATACATGTTTATGCATTAATTATAGCACCTGTAGTTGGGGCAAACCTAACCTGGCAGAGTCATAATGCTGTGATTAGGATCTGTGTAGCTTTCACGAAACCGCCAGGTTAGCTGTGCCCTAAATATAAATAGTCAAGAGAATATATTTCCTGCACAGCAAAATAATAAAAATTACTTTAACAAAATAAAATAATAAAATCAGCAACTTCGCAAATTTATTTTGAAAATCAGCACAGTCACAAAAAAAATATTAAAATATTCAAAGTTTCACAAAAATCTGCATTTAAAATAGAAAATTTGTTGCTCTGTTAAAAACAGGATTTTCTGATAGAATAAAATGCTAAGCTGATTGAAATGAACATTAAATGGCCTTACGTAAAGATTTTTTCACTGTTTTTTTTTTTTTTTTTTTGCCAAATTTCATTTACGCAATTTTATCATCGCAACCTTTTAGCATCTTTCATGCGAGGCCATTTTTCAGATAATTTCCTTAATTTTACACTGTATGAAGCCTTGAGCTAAAATGTGATGGTATTTTTGAAATAATAGTAGATTACATGTGCACTTTTCAAGCGGAGATTTAAGCTAATCAAATTTTTTTTTCAAAAATAGAATGTGCCCTTAAAAAATCACAAAAACAATAGATTTTTAAAAACTTTCACAAAAATCAGGGTTGGCTTTTTGCCGGCAGAAACTGGTTTTTGCCCTGCCGGTGGCAGAAACTGGTTATAACCGGTAAAAAACCGGCAGAAACTGGTAGAAACTGGCAAAAACTAGAAAACGTTTTTAATAGCTCTAGTAATTACTTAATGACAGGCAATTAAGTAAAATAAAATATATAACTTATTTCGTCATTGCAAAAACTTAATATAATAGTTATTTAATAATTAGTGTAAAAATATGTTAAATAACAAGACTGACATTTCTAAAGCAAAGTAAAATTTATTGTAGTTGAAATTGCTATGTGTTAGAAATTTTAGCCTTGTAATGTTGTAAGTAACAAATTTTTCAGTTTGTTTATAATTATTTTGTTTGCATTTAATATAAAGTGTGATATATCAAATATTTAAATAAATACAGATTTTTTTTTTATTTCACTAAATTCTAAAATTCAGAAACTTGTCATTTTACACTTAATATAACTGAATAAAGCTATTCTCAAAGAACAAAGAGCTCTCTCCCCCCCCCCCCAATTTTGATTTCTATGGAAAGCTATTAATCCAATTATATAAGTACTAACACAGTCTTCAACTTTGCTGTATGTAAGAAACAATATAATTGGTTAGATTCACTGACTCATAAATGTAAAGAGTTTCATTGGTTGAAACTAGGGGGTGCAACATGGATGTCGATGTTTTGGAAACATCGATTTTTTTGTTAAAACATCGATGTTTTTAACATCGATGTTTTACTTTCAATGTTTTTGGACTATCGATGTTTTGGTTTCAATGTTTTTCCGATGCTGATGTTTTTGCATTTTAATTGAAAATTATCATAAAATTTTGCTCCAATCTTCTTGCTAGGTAATTAAGTTTACTAATGGAGTTGCCAAAAAAAAAAAAAAAATCATTTTTTGCACCCGTTTTATAAGAACAATTTTTCTGCGTAGAGGATGATTTTTTTGAAGATGACTACAAGATAGTAAAAGATTAACTAGAGAGTAAAAAAGAGATCAAAGCTATTGGAAGAACCTGACACTGGTAGTCTGGTGCCAGAACTTGCAATCTATTTCAAGGCTCCAGTTCTTAAACTAAAGGAAAATCCTATACGCATTTGATAGTGATGGAAACTTCTGTTCCATCGAAAGAGATGTTTCTCAGACTGGTGGGATAGTCTGCGAAAAGAGAAATGCCCTTCTGGGGGGACAAAGTAAGGAAACTTCTTTTTCTCCAAACTGTCAACACCAATATTCGGGCTTACTTATCAATTTCCTCCAACAAGTCGTCCGTCTATTACCTTAAATTTGTGTTTAATTATTAACTAACAGTACAACACATATTTCTTACTCTTAAAAATTATTGTTAGAGTTAATTTTGTATTTTAAAAATAATTTACACAACTTTTTCTCATCATTCAACTGACGGTAAGTGCATCATGCATTTTTTCTTAGATTCTTTTTTGATGTAAATTTACTTTTAGTTTAATTCAGTTTGAAAATATTTCCTTATTACTATAACCAGATTGTATTAACCGGTGCTTGTCTTATTATCAATTTTTGCCCAACTATAATACCAAGCTGTTGTGAAATTATTCTTATTAAATTATATTTATGATTTGAGGTTCAGTATTTTCAATATATTCGTCGGATACGTATTCTTTTGTATTGCTTAAATTAGTGTAGTATATTCAAAAATGTATGTTATACATTGATAAAAAGATCGATGTTTTAATTTCTAACATCAATGTTTTGATGGGATTGAAAGAATCTTCTCAAATTTCTCCTTTGTGCACAACAAATTAAGAAATTGTTTAGGTTAGAAACAGCGTCAAAACTTGTATTTTGTTACAGGCTGCTGCAGTGTGAAAACAATGTAAAATTTGATTTTGAATGGTGATAGTGTTGTAAATAAATTGTATTTGGGTTAATATTTAATTATTTTTCTTATACATTTTCTATTGTACGTCAGGAATTGCATTTATGTCATTTTTGGGGTTTCTGCCAGTTTCTGCCATAAATGTGGCAGAAAGGGGTTTTTGCCATGCCGGTTTTAACCGGTTTCTACCAGTGGTTTTTACCGCCTTGGCAGAAACCTGCCAACCCTGACAAAAATAGGTAGTGAAAAAAAAAATCATGGATTGGCCCCTGAAAGTGTATCCGTAAGATATCCGAGCACTTTAACATCATTTATCTCATTGCATTAAAAGTAGTGTTTTCCTTCAGAATAACAGCCCATGGCTGATAGTGTGCCCAAAAGATATCTAGATAAAGATTCTGAACAAAAACGAGCGAATACATAGCGAACCATTTGTGGATCAGTGATCTAGGAAGGACGCTTAAGGGTAATGTGACCAGATTTTTCAAGCTAAAAATCAGGACACATGACGGGGGGGGGGGGGGGGGTAGTTTTTTTTTCCCACAGGCTTCATATTTTACGTAACAGAAAAATGCCAAGAAATAACTCAAATGTACCAATAAAGAACTCAAGTTGAAAATAATTTAATAGTATTGATGTAAAGAATATTGCATCACACAACATTTACCCATCTTGTAAAATTATGATAATCATACAACGTGTAACAGTTACAATCACAATGAATGAAAAGAATTCATTTTACCCCGTTCGCGGCCAACACCTGACGCTTAACAGCTTCTCCTCTTCAATCCAAATCATGGTGGAGGTAGTTCAGCGTATTAAACATTAAAGAATAACATTTTACATGGCGTTCTTACGTTTACTGACAGCAAAAAATCGAAAAAAATCCAGATTGTATGTTATATTTCTTGTGTGACGAAATTTAAACAAAAAAAAGCGGGACTTTTTCGACAAAGCGAGACTTTTTCGACAAAGCGAGACACTTTGGCGGGACAGTAAGACAAAAAGCGAGACTGTTCCGCCAAAAGCGGGATGTCTGGTCACATTACTTAAGGGGCATATCGCAGGTACAGCCAAAGATGATTTTCTGTAAATATCTCCTTACTAAAGATGTAACTAAACAAAAATTCTGCACATTTTGTCAACATCAAAGTACAGTAGGTATAACTTCGATTTAACGATTTCTTCAATTTAATGGTAAATTTGACTGATCCGGATTTAACTGCATTGGATGTATATTCTCCTTTATCAAATATTAACTTTTCTAGTCCCTTGACAATCGTTAAATCTGAATTATTGTAAATCAAAAGTTCCTGCAAATGACGTGAAAAAATAGACACTTTGTGTGAGTTTTCTGTCAAATAAGAGTAATTTGCATGAATTTTAGATTTTTGCCTAATTTGAAATTTGCATGAGTTGTGCAGAATTTCTGCAAAATTACATCTTTATTAAGAAGATATTCACACAACATCTGAAATTTCAGCAGAAATCTGCAGAAAATTTGTCCAAGTTTTCCCTTGACATTTAGAACAGAATTTTTCTGCAGTTTAGGTATCTGCTCTGTGATGCATGTCACAAATTTAGTCACATTCTGCTTTTTGAAGAACAATCATACTATCTGTAACTTTTTAAAAATATTTTTTACAAAATAAAATATGAAAATTGTTCTATTTTTCAAATGTTAATTTCCAAGAGCTTAACATAAAATTTAAACTACTTACACATATTTAGTTGACGAATAAAGCTAGCCATGTTATTATGTTTGAAGTATTGTGGTAGTAATTCTTTGGCAAACTTTGCTTGATCCCGAATAATAAAACTTGTACCGTTCTGAAAGAATTGAAGTCAAATAATGTTATAAAGGAATTAAATAATACTTTTTAAAAGTATATGGAAAATGGTCTTTTATTTTACATACATATTGTTGCCTCAAAGCGACACCAGGATGTCAATTGAGATGCATATTGGGTCCGCTTTACAGCCCCTCCATAAAATTTCTTATCGTAAAAGCGGAAACTTCACAAAATTTAATATTTTAAAATTACATCTTTCATGAAGTTTCATTTGTAAAAACAATTCATTAATCACTTTTCAACTCAATCAATTTGTCTGAAACAAAACATAAAAGGGTAGTTTTCAAAAGGGGGGAACAAAAATGTTGCTTTTGAGCCATTTTTAAAATTTTGGAATTTGAAATCAATTTTGCATAGCATGTACACCTAGAACATCATAACCAAACATAAAAAGATAGCAAGTATTTATAAAAATTAATAAATAGCAAATTTAATGATCGGTCTGTAGGTAACAGGTTTTGGACGTACAGTTGTCCAGTAGGTAACAGATTTTGGACATCATCATAATGAAAGTTTCAGTTTCTGAACTTTTCCAATGAAAATTTTATCTATTTTTTAAATTCTGCAATGAAAAATAGAGGTGAAATACATGAATGACCTTATATACTGGTCTTAAAATAATAAAATTTTATTATGGTTTCGTAGAATCCGGAAAAAAAAACCCTCATCCATTTTGCCAGCGCAGGTGATAAAGTTGCTAAAACCGACGCTGTTGGCGAAAACCTGAATTCCTCTCTGGTAACCCTTTGCTTATATCATACACTGTGAGTTGTCGCCAATCGGGTTTTGCTTGGTACAGTGCCCGCCACTAATAAAATCACTGGATTATAAAATCAGCCGCTTTATAGAATCAAATCTGGAAGAACAGAATCATTTCTATATCAAAACATGTTAGGTTTATCCGTTAATAAAATCATCCTCGCCGTTTTATAAAATCAAACTTTTGGAGAGCATATGTTAATTCTTCTCTGAATAGAACCAGGATTTTATTTTTTCTTTCAAGGATTTAAAACATTGCAGCACTAATAAAATAACAAATTTTGTTTACTATTGGTTACGATCATAACTTGAGTTTCTACGTATTAATTATGCAAAATACCAAGGGATTAAAGAAATTAACATTATAATAGCCTTTTTTATTAAGCTTACAAGACAGAAGATCATATTATAATACTGAATAAATGGACAGAATTATCGGCGTCTAGACCGTAACGCAATTTGGACATCTCACATATATGTTTAAGAAAAATGATTTTGCTTCAAAGATACTGCATGCATAAAAACATATGAAAACACTTTAAAATGATTAATAATTGATTTTGAGGATCGAAAAATACCTTTAAAACATATAAATCATATATTTAGTACTCAAATAATAGCATTGTCAAGATCATAACTTTTGGACATTACATGAAACTTCCAACTTCCTTTTTTTCTAAAAATTTTTACACAATAAATAATGTCTTTAATTTTTTAATTTGCAGAAAATATTATCCAAAAAATATTCAGTTTGAGATTCATACCCTTAATTTTGTTTTGAAACGTTTGAAAATAATTAAAAAAAAATTTTTTTTTTGATGGTACATTTGCTCAGTTAACGTTTTGAAAGTCCAAAATTGTGCCTTTTAGTAAAGAAAATGTTTTTTTAAGGGCATCTGAAGAGCATTTTTCCCATAATTTATGTCAATTTTTAGCTCTATACAGTATTATTATTTAAATCAAAAATTTTTGAGTCAATTAAAATGAAAGTTATTTGGTGTTGAAACTTCAAAGTTGAGGTCTGTGGTTTGCTCCTACCTTTTGAGAACTGCTCCCCCAAAAAAAATATTCCAGCTTCTAAGTCATTCCCAGTGAACTTTAGGACAAAGGGGTTTCAGATTCGATTTGTGATAACTAAGCATGCTCTATTCTATACAATATGACAGGATTTTTTCACAAAAAATATATGAAAGAAAAATGCCGAAAAAATAGTTCATTTATTTTCTACCACAGAAAGAATTCTTCATTAAAAAAATTTTGGTTTCACAAAATGTGGACCTAAAAATAAAAACCTGGATCAACCCCTTGAACAGCAAGTTTTGTTATTCCTAAGCCCAGGAATAACAATAAAATACCCCACTGTTGCTCTGAGGCGACAATATTTCTAAAGGCTTATTATCCAATGGCAAAACACTAAAAAATGCTACACATGCTAGTGATGCCCAACAAATTCTTTCTTTTAAATTCCTTTTTTGTTCTCCAGAGGGTTGTTGCTTTGTAATAAATTAATCATTTTTTAATTTATAATTGCATTTTCTGCTTTATCCTTCACTGAGACTTTTATTACTCTAACTAAGAGCAGCAATAGTGTCTAAACTCGTGCTTGGTTCATCCTTTTTTAATACAATCATCTTGATCACAGAAACAAATATAAATGTGACGACCAGCAACAGGCTCTGGGCCCAGCTAGGCTGGTCCTAGTCAGTTTATTAGTCCTCAATGAAGATCAACGGCATCCTATCCTTCTCCTGAACACCATTTCTATTTTTTATACAAAAAAGCTTTTTAAATCATACCTGTTATGTGTTGTTTAAGCAACGGATACAAATTAACAAATAACATTTTTAACCTGCAGAAATCTGGGTCTAAGTAACAGTTGATTATGAAAAATATCATACCATCTGGAACAAAAATTTCAATCACCTGGCACCCTTTCTGCCAGGAGGGCACAAATAAAGTGAGTTTCATTTACTTTTCTTTTATTAAACCCATTTTCAAATTCATATCAATATATTTCGGCTTTTTCATATTTTTAAAGAACTTTTTTAATGGGATAATCTTGTTTTTTGGTGGAACATTCCGCTGTCAACATAGTTGTGAGGCACTGAAATATACGGTTTTTTAGAGTGATAATGTTGGATCACTGGGAAATTTTCAGGAAAAAGCCTTTGGGAGGGATTGTTTAATTCTTTTCATGTTAATTTTTTCAATCATCATGCAAACTCTTAACATAATAATTGCCATTTGTCTGTGTCATGGGTGAAACTGAAAAAATTTCAATACAGGAAAGCCAATTAAAAATAAATGAATTCTAAGTTCCATCCATTTTTCACAAAAAGAGAATTTATTTTTCCAGAAATTTCCTACCAGAAGTTTTTCCACACCAATTCATTTCTAGCCTTTGCCTACTAATACACTAGTAATAAGAGGTATTTTCGCTGATGAATAACAAAACAAAATGTCCAACACAGTTCTTAATGCAATGCTGGCTGACAATAAGCAATAAAATACTGTCAAGAATTTCACTATGAAGTAAAATCAGCACTAAATGTGGTCAAGCAAATTCATGCATTAAAAAAGTATTTTTTCTACATTATCAATTCTCTTTTAAGTTTTATTTATTTATTTCTTAAATAAAAACACAAGTTAAAAACACTTTCAATTGCATAGAATTACACATGCTGTTGCCTAAAATTGCTAAATGAACTGTTTCGTTTTGAGGGAAAAGGTAAATGGTCACTTTAAGGAATGACCTCCATTTAAATGACTAAATTTATGTCAATATTTTTTAACACAAGATAATGCTGAAAACCAATGATGCGAATCGCGTAGCAACGGAAATCTAACCGGAATAAATAATAAACTCAGCTTTCATATAACAGCAGGCAAATCTTAACGTTTACATAATTGAAACGTGCCATGCGCAAATATTCGAAATAAACAAATGTACTATACAACACAAAGTGAAGAAAACGAAGAGTACAAATAATTTCAAAATTTTTGCAAATATTAGTAAACAGGGCTGTGTAAGCCTTGTTTTGGATACTTCTGAAACGTTTTAGTGTAACAGGAAAATTGGGTTTCTTACCTTTAGGGACTATGTAAAAAAATTGGTTGTATTTTTAGAAGTGATTTCAATTTTAATGTTTGCATAACTTTTTTCAATGAAGATGTTAAAAAGTTTTTAATAATTAGATTTGCTATTATTATTTTATACTTACATCGCTCCATGCAATCAAATCATCGCACGACGTATCTTCAACTAATTTCCACAGCTTCACTAAGAAAGCTGGGACATTAGACTGAGTTGTTTCAAAAGAATGCATCTTAACGCGAATATACCAGAGTTTGAAAATTAATCAATGCATTACGCAAAAAACACTTCATAAACAGCGACATAAAACTTCGGCTTTAAGTACATGAACAAGAAAAAATGAAAATACTAAAATACAATAGTAGAACATGTTGCCAACAAGTTTGTAAAAATTGCTGGTCGGGTAAGGAGAAAAAAAAGAACGAATCATTGCAGTCGGACAAAGCCAAATATGGGAGTGTATATCAAAAAAGGAGCACATTGCAAATGGAAAAAGTAATATGTTCCAGGGACTTCAAAGACTTTGCCCAAAAAGGTTTTTTATTATTCGCAACTCCAGACCTCGAATACGCTACCTTACGGTGATTAACAACACTAAAGAAAAAGGTAAAACATTCCACTTGCAACTCCAACAAACTATAGGGAGCATTGCAGCCACTGTCTAATGGCTGATGAAAAAGGTAAAACAAACGCATGCCGTAGCGTAGAAAATTCTCATAAGGTGTTCGTATGCACGATTTTTTCGTTTTATTCCTTTTAAATTAATTTTCAAAGTCTTGTGGATATTCTGGTCCACGTAGAAAGAAATGAGAATTCAAGAAGCATTACTAAACGTCAAAAATTAATGCAAATTACGTACAGTCGCTCAAAAAATTTTTAGAGCGACGGGACCCCAGAGAAAAAATCGATAATAGATTCGTGTGGATGATGGTTAAAATTAAATTTTCATCGATTTACACTATACGGTATCGATTTTTTTGGGTATCGATGATGAAGCAGTTGAAAAGCCAATATTGGCTCGAAATATAAGGAAAAAAATTATTTTATATATATATATAAATTTGATGATTAAATATTGGATTTGCAATTATTTGATCATTCAATTTATATAAAAAATAATTTTTTTTTCTCCTTATATTTCGAGCCAATATTGGATTGTAAAAAAGGCAAAAAATAAAACATAAAAAATAAATCAAAAACTATTTTCAGAAACGGGTCACGTACGATTTAGTGAGAACAACCTAATAACAGCTATCAATTATAATAATTGACGTGTGTAAAACATGTAACCCATAGCGAAAACAGCTATTATTTTCCAATTAAGACAGCGTTCAACAGAATAACAATTATAATAATTGACTCTCGCAAAAAACATGTAATCTTGTTGATATAAAACAGCTACCAATTATATTAATTGACTTGCGCGAAACTTCTAACCCATTGCGCGAAAAACAGCTATTATTTTCCAATTAGGACTGCGTTCAACAGAATACCAATTATAATAATTGACTTTCGCAAAACATATAATCTTGTTAATATAAAACAGCTATTATTTTTTTACAATTAATCATCATTTAGATATATTTAACTTTCATTTTCTTCCCAAGATTATACCTCAATGTTTCTAATTTTATTTTTTTATAGATAATCTTTTTTTTCAAGGTTTCCATTTCCAACAAAAAAATGATAAACACAAAAGATACACAACACATATATTTTTTTTTTAAAAAACAAAACAAATCATATTTATTTACATATCATACAATACAAAGATAAAAACATTCAATTTGTACATTCAAAAATTAATAATATCAAGATTGTTAAAATCGATGTCATCACCATTCAACCAGTCTTCCGAAAATATAGACAAATCTATTAGTGGTGTTTTGGGTTGAAATTCTAGACTTGATCCGTATTCCGTAGCATTATTATTATTATTAGTAGGTGATATCGGTTCGTACATGGAGATCGAAGATGATGTTGAAGGAACGTCTTCCGTGATGTTAGCAGGAGATATCGGTTCGTACATGGTGACCGATGTTGATGTTAAAGGAACGTCATTCGTGACAGGAGATATCTGATCATACATGGTGAAAGATGATGATGATGATGATGAAAGAACGTCATTGGTAGCACTCAAAGATTCGATTTGCTCTCCTTGTTCTGGTGGTGGTTGTACGACAAATTCGACGAATATCATTTGTTGTTGTTGTTGTTGTTGTTGTTGCTGCTGCTGCTGCTGAGGACAATATGTGGCACAATGATAAAGACTTTTCACGGAACATTTTCTTTCATCGTTGAACCTTGCAATTTTAAATTTCAGTTTCAAATCGGATAAACTCGACGATTTAATTCTAAAAAAGGAAAACAAACATTTTTGAGGGGTCACGATCACATACGTCGTTTCCGGAGCTATCGCAAAAATTCTGTCCGGACGCAACACGTAACCCCTAAAATGACCAAAATCCACGTCCGAGAAATTTCGTTCTCGCACCGAATAGGTTCTTTTTAATTCGTAATAGAATATCGGCACGTTTTTCGTTTGGATCACGTGATGTTCTTCAGCCGCCACGCTCCTGTATCCAAACGTAAAACCATATTTCACCAGAAAAATGTTTCTGTACAAAAAACTCAACCGCCGATCCGTGTTTTGTTTTTTGATTTTTGTAGTAGTCTTTTTTTGTTGTTGTTGTTGTTGTTCGCAGCAGTCATCGAAAAGAATCGGTCTTTTTAATTTTCTGTGTACTTTGAACCATTCCAACGCACGCAATTCGTTGGACGACAATCCCTCGAATAAACTCCGCTGGAAATTTTCTTCGACCAGAGCAGTCTTTTTGTCTATCCTCGCAAATCGAACTCTGTGCGAATCCATTTCTATGTAAAAAATGAACGGAATCGATAGCGAGCGAAACCGTTGAATAAATTCAGATGGATGCGTCTTTTTACATAGCATCTCGAGATCCAATTCGTTCAAGTCCAAAACATTGTCCACGACAGATACGTCGGGAAACACATCCAAATTTTTTTCCATGTCTAACCTTTTACGGTGGTATAGAATGAGTCTTTTATTTGCTCCAGAGAACGAGCTTTTATATACAGCAGCAGCAGCGATGACGTCCATAAACGTCATCAATTGATGACGTCGACACGTTATGTAAGTTTTTCTGTTATCGATTGTGGCATCGAGGCTACGACAAATAAATAAAAAAAAATCAATGAACAATCGGCATTCTCCAAACATCCACCAAGAGTCGTGATGCCAACATCATTTCGAAACGATGGCAATCCGGATCAAAGCAACTGGGACATACATTATCGCGATAGTATTCATTTCTCTTTTCAATCATACCTTCCATATACATTTGAGTCATGGGTATACCATTTTCCATCGCGTATTTCTTTAATAAATTATAAGTCGGACCATTCGCGGCAAATAACATTTCGGAACAATGCAATCTTCCCAAGTCAAACACTAAATATTTCATTTCGAACGGTCCATCGCGACTCAGGAAAGCTATTCCGTTACTCACAGAGTATCCTTTTTGAGGATGAGCTGCCACGATAGCCGGAACGTGTGAAAAAAACGAAATGGGTCTATTTTTTTTCTCCGATTTCAATTCGTCGGCAAATAAAATTCTTCTAGATTCTTGTGCCGTTTCGGAAACGCATACCGATCGACTCGGTGTACAAACTTTTTTTTCCACTTTTCGTTTCTTGTAATTTTTTTTCCCGTCAATAAATTGCCTTTTTCCGGTGCTAGTAGATTGTCGTCCATCATTTTGTTGCTCCACGAAAAATTGGTCGTCTGTAGGGTTGGTGGTGGTGGTGGTGGTAGATTGTCGTCCATCATTTTCATCATTTTGTTGCTCCACGAAAAATTGTTCGTGTTCATCGTCTGTCGGGTTGAGTTCAATAAAATCCATTTTATATATATATATTTTTTTGGTGGTGTTGTTGTTGTTCTTTGCAAATCTCTCGAGAGACACGAGTTACAATGAATGAAAACGTCGAAATACCGCGCTTTTATAATCAGAAAACAACCTATCTCGCTTGATAATCTTGTTTACGCATGCGCAGTTACATTTGTTTACGCATGCGCAGTTACTTTTTTTTTTTTTTTTTTTTTTTTTTTTTTTTTTTTTTTTTTTTTTTTTTCATATCTAAAAAAAATTTGACTAAATGGATTAAAAAATTTTTGACAAGGGGGGGGATATTCTATAGTATAGAAAATACTGGGTGAATTTGCACATTGACTAAATGGATTAAAAAAGATTAGTTTGAATTATAAATCATTAGGATAAATTTGACAATTTAATGCATTCTTGAATAATTCAACAAGGAGAGATCCTATAATATAGTAAATACCACTATCTCGGGTGAATTTGTACATATCGAAAAATTGACTGAATGGATTAAAAAAGATTAGTTTGTGTTTTAACGGGTATTAAATTTTTTATGCTCACAGTGTAGAAAGAATGTTCCATCAGTTGTACGATGCCAATATAAATCATTAGGATAAATTTGACAATTTAATGCATTCTTGACAAATTCAACAAGGAGAGATTCTATAGTATAATAAATACCGCTGAAGAAAAAAGGGTATATGAGAAATTGAACGAAAAAGTGAACAAACAGTTTCAAAAAAAACTCCAGCAAAGGAACTAGAGGTAACGCTTCTTCGATTACAGCAATGTTGCAATCATATTAGCTTACTGAACAAGGATACGAGTAATTTATTAGAAGATTCAATATCGGATAGTGTATCAGATCTAACAAAATCTATATCAAGTTCGTTAAACTTCTCACCTCCCGAGCTACAACAATCGTCCGATTCTTGTTAGACAGCAGCATCAACGTAAGCCTCTCCGAATTTCAAGATTGTGATTTGAAATTCGGAGAAGCTTATGCTTCTTCGGTTACAGCAATGTTGTAATCATATTAGCGAGCACGAATGATTTATTAGAAGATTCAATATCGGATAGTGTATCAGATCTAACAAAACCTATAACGTATGCCTCTCCGAATTTCAAGACTGTGATTTGAAATTCGGAGAAGCTTATGCTGTTTGGAAAAAAGGTTTCATTTCGAAATCAATAGATCGCAGTATGTCGTTTGAAATATTAGTATTATGCTTTTACAATTCAACGTGTCAAAAACACATCTTGAAAAAAAAAAAAAAAAAAAAAAAAAAAAAAAAAAAAAAAAAAAAAATATATATATATATATATATTTTTTTTTTTTTTTTTTTTTTTTTTTTTTTTTTTTTTTTTTTTTTTTTTTTTTTTCAAGATGTGTTTTTTGTGAGTTGTCAAACTTCTTGCCACGTTGAAAATTTTTTAGGTGTCAGATTCATAATCAGAATCGTTATCATTCATCTCTTCCTCTTCATTTTCTTGTTGTTGTTGTTGTTGTTGTTGTTCCGAAACAAGATCAACATTTTCATCGCCATTTTCTTCTTCTTCTTCTTCTTCTTCTTCTGGTTCGACGACGACATCTTTTCGTTCATTTTTTTCTTCGTCGAGTTTCATTTTTTTTCCATCTTTGGGTTTTTTTTGCGTTTCTTTGTGTTGTCTCTTGCGTTGTTTTTGTTGTGGTTGTTCGTTATTCTCGTTCCATTTCTTTTTAATAAACTCCAGATGTGCACTGATATTAAATAAATAATATTCAGACCAATCTTGATCTTCTTGATGCAAGACTTTTCGTCGATTGTCATCGCTTTCGTTCGTTACCGTCAATGCTCGATCGATAATTTTATAAACGCGATTCGGATCCCGTATTTGCTCGTGTAAATATCTGACGTAAAATACTTGACACGCCATGGGATCGTGTACACACGATTCGTCGGGTGTCAGAGGATAACGTAAATTTTCAATATATTTTCTAAAGTCGACGACCGTTTTTTTTCCTTCTTCTATTTTGTCGTCTTTTTGCTCTTCTGTTGTTGTTGTTGTTGTTGCTTCTTCTTCATCGTTTTTGGTTTCGAATTGATTCTGACCACGACGATATTTTCGTTTCGCCGGTTTTTGTTGTTGGCGATCCGAAGCGAAAAGAATTTCTAATGCCGAACGATTGACGAATTTATATTTTTTATTCATGATACCAGCACATTTCGTCAATTCGATTTTCGGCACGTAATCTTTACTCAGCACCGATTCGATGATACTCTTTTCCTCATTTGTGAAAAGTATCGCGTTCAATTTATAAATCTCGTACAATCGCAATTGACATTCCCGATGAACTTTGATGAAACTTTGACCGTTATTTTGTTGTTGTAAAATAAAAAACTCTGTCAATCCGTTCCAAAAATGAGGTCCGTTTAAAATATGGGCAATTTTTTCCAAAATTCGTAAATGAATCGTATGGAGAGAAACGTATTCGTTTTTTCCGACTCTATTTTCATTATTATTAGTATTATTATCATCATCATCATGTCGATGACGATATTCTTGTAATAATAAACGTTCCAGAACATATTTCAAATTTATATCGACCCTCGACGATGATGAAATGGGGCGGACGGTATCTACCATATTATTATTCTTCGTTACAATTCGTTGTCTTTGTTAGAAAAATAGATTATTCAAAGTGTAAAAAATGTTTTTCAATTTATACAACTCCGACAAAGAGATACGAAACACATACACACATGAAAAAAAAAAAAAAAAAAAAAAAAAAAAAAAAAAAAAAAAAAAAAAATTATATATATATATATTTTTTTTTTTTTTTTTTTTTTTTTTTTTTTTTTTCATGTGTGTGTGTGTCGAATCTGTGTCGCTTGTTTTACATGATTTTTTTTTCCCCCCCGAAAAGGGTGTTAATCAATCGCCAATCGTATTCATAAAACCATATCCAAATGCACATTCCTTTAAATCGTTTAAAGAAATGCCGTTAGAAATATCGGTACATTCGTGCGCTCGTTTTCGGAACGCTTTCATTCTTTCCATCAATAATTGCCATTCGTATTTTTGAGCTTTCAATTCATCTTTGCTCGATTTATAGCGAATGCAAACGTCGTTGTCGTCTTTAATTTTTTCCTTTTCCGTGGTGACGATACATTGCGGATCACAGCAATAGACGAATTTGTGTAAATTTTGAGCTTCTTTGAGAAAAAAATATCCATTTTTAATCATGGGGTTAAAAGTCACGAGAATATTCAGATATTTTTCGGCAGTTTCAAAAACCGGATCCAAATAAGCTTCGAGAATCGAAAAAATTTGTTTTTTACGTAGATCATCGTCGATCGCAGAGTCATTCCAGCTTTCCAGAAAACGTTCCAATTTCATGACGGCAAAATTAAACTGAATATTGACGATATCGTAAATGGCTTTCCATTCGCGAGCCATTTCGATAAAATGAGGACATTTTTTTATGTTTTTCGGAAAGTTTGAAACATGTTCCGTTACTTTTGTTGTTGCGAGATGTTTTTCAGCAATCAATGTAGACATGGTTACCGATACACAAAAAAATAAAGGATTTGAAATTTATTTTTGATAAAGAGGTTGTGTATCGTTATTAGTGTCATTAAAAAAAAAAAAAAAAAAAAAAAAAAAAAAAAAAAAAAAAAAAAAAAAAATATATATATATATATATATTTTTTTTTTTTTTTTTTTTTTTTTTTTTTTTTTTTTTTTTTTTTTTTTTTTAAATTATGTTAGACAAACAGTTACATTAAAGTTTCACTCATAGGTAACACAATGAACCAATACTGGATCTAAAAAAATTTTTTTTAATTACGATACACAAACAGTTACATTCAAGTTTCAATAACATTTAACACTATTACAAGTATGCTAAAACAGCAACAACAACAAGAAACTCAAACAGAATATAAATCATGTAAATACGAAAAGTTAAACAATAGAATAGAGTATATCGTCTACATCAAAATCGTACCGATCCATTACCGGTATCCGGATGCATCGATCCAAATCCCAAGTGATGTATCACGTGACCTTTATGACATATCACGTTACCTTTATGGCGTCAACAAAATCAAAATGAATTTGTGGTGGTTCATCAATGTATTTGCTTATTACAACAAATTGAATAAAAAAAAACAAATCATTGAAAATTTTTGATTAAAAATTAAATCTTTGCGCAATTATACATTTTACTACGTCCAATAATGGCTAGGTTTTTTTTTTACAAAACGAGGAGATTGAGAGAAACAATCTCTCAATCTCCTCGTTTCGTTTTTTTTTGGCATTTATTTTTTAACAATACATATTTGCAAACAAAAAATATATATACATATGTATATGAAATATTTACATATTATGATTACACAATCATGAATACAATTCAATTTTCTAAAAATACAGAGTTTAAAAAAAAAAGCGGATACGTTAATACGTTCTAGGTGCACAACGGTATGAACCACACAAACAATCTTGTTGCAGCTTACAAGTCTTTGACGCACATTGTTCGATATTCACACTTTTTATCAAATCCCATCGCACCCAACAGGTCTTTTACGGCGTTGTTATGGCTTTTGTACCCCCACACATAGTCTTTTCTTCTCCGAAAGCGGGATAGGCAGTAGTTTGATCCACACACACAAACAATCTCGTGCAGCTTACAAGTCTTTGACGCACATTGTTCGATATTCACACTTTTTATCAAATCCCATTTTGCACATCCAACAGGTCTTTGTTTTGACGGCAAAGTTCTGTCCTTTATACCGCACACATAGTCTTTTTTCCTCCGAAAGCAGGATAGGTAGTAGTTTGATCCACTCTGGCAACGGTATGAGGTCAGTTTTTTTTTGTTCCCGGAATAGAGTGATAATCCTTTCCGAGGTAGTAGAGTTTTTGCAGATAGATGATGGTCAAAAGTACATTTAAAAATAATAATATGTACTCTCTCCATTACAGTTACCTTTTTTCAAAATGACAGATTTTTTAAAAAAAAGCGGTACGCTAAAACATCCTCCAGTGCACAGCGGTACGACCCACACACAGTCTTGTGCAGCTCACATTTTTTGATGCACAATTTTTTTCGTTCGTTTTCCACACTTAATTTTTTTGTAAAAATTTGATGGATAGTGTCGATTCGAGGCATCCCCACCATTTCGATATTCACACTTTCAAATCCCATCGCATCCAACAGGTCTTTTACGGCGTTGTTATGGCCTTTGTACCCCCACACATAGTCTTTTCTTCTCCGAAAGCGGGATAGGCAGTAGTTTGATCCACAACGGTATGAAACACACAAACAATATTGTGCAACTTACAAGTCTTTGATGTGCGATATTCACACTTTCAAATCCCATCGCATCCAACAGGTCTTTGTTTTGACGGCAAAGTTCTGTCCTTTATACCGCACACATAGTCTTTTCTTCTCCGAAAGCGGGATAGGCAGTAGTTTGATCCACAACGGTATGAACCACACAAACAATCTTGCGCAGCTTACAAGTCTTTGACGCACATTGTTCGATATTCACACTTTTTTATCAAATCCCATTTTGCGCAGCTTACAAGTCTTTGTTTTGACGGCAAAGTTCTGTCCTTTATACCGCACACATAGTCTTTTCTTCTCCGAAAGCGGGATAGGCAGTAGTTTGATCCACACACACAAACAATCTTGCATATCCAACAGGTCTTTGTTTTGACGGCAAAGTTCTGTCCTTTATACCGCATACATAGTCTTTTCTTCTCCGAAAGCGGGATAGGCAGTAGTTTGATCCACACACACAAACAATCTCGTGCAGCTTACAAGTCTTTGTTTTGACGCACATTGTTCTGTCCTTTATACCGCACACATAGTTTTTTCTTCTCCGAAAGCGGGATAGGCAGTAGTTTGATCCACACACACAAACAATCTCGTGCAGCTTACAAGTCTTTGACGCACATTGTTCGATATTCACACTTTTTTATCAAATCCCATTTTGCATATCCAACAGGTCTTTGTTTTGACGGCAAAGTTCTGTCCTTTATACCGCACACATAGTCTTTTCTTCTCCGAAAGCGGAATAGGCAGTAGTTTGATCCACACACACAAACAATCTTGCATATCCAACAGGTCTTTGTTTTGACGGCAAAGTTCTGTCCTTTATACCGCATACATAGTCTTTTCTTCTCCGAAAGCGGGATAGGCAGTAGTTTGATCCACACACACAAACAATCTCGTGCAGCTTACAAGTCTTTGTTTTGACGCACATTGTTCTGTCCTTTATACCGCACACATAGTTTTTTCTTCTCCGAAAGCGGGATAGGCAGTAGTTTGATCCACACACACAAACAATCTCGTGCAGCTTACAAGTCTTTGACGCACATTGTTCGATATTCACACTTTTTTATCAAATCCCATTTTGCATATCCAACAGGTCTTTGTTTTGACGGCAAAGTTCTGTCCTTTATACCGCACACATAGTCTTTTCTTCTCCGAAAGCGGAATAGGCAGTAGTTTGATCCACACACACAAACAATCTCGTGCAGCTTACAAGTCTTTGTTTTGACGCACATTGTTCTGTCCTTTATACCGCACACATAGTTTTTTCTTCTCCGAAAGCGGGATAGGCAGTAGTTTGATCCACACACACAAACAATCTCGTGCAGCTTACAAGTCTTTGTTTTGACGCACATTGTTCTGTCCTTTATACCGCACACATAGTTTTTTCTTCTCCGAAAGCGGGATAGGCAGTAGTTTGATCCACACACACAAACAATCTCGTGCAGCTTACAAGTCTTTGACGCACATTGTTCGATATTCACACTTTTTTATCAAATCCCATTTTGCATATCCAACAGGTCTTTGTTTTGACGGCAAAGTTCTGTCCTTTATACCGCACACATAGTCTTTTCTTCTCCGAAAGCGGGATAGGCAGTAGTTTGATCCACACACACAAACAATCTCGTGCAGCTTACAAGTCTTTGATGTTCGATATTCACACTTTTTATCAAATCCCATTTTGCACATCCAACAGGTCTTTTTTTTTTGATGGCAAAGTTCTGTCCTTTATACTGCACACATAGTCTTTTTTCCTCCGAAAGCAGGATAGGCAGTAGTTTGATCCACAACGGTATGAGGTCAGTTTTTTTTTGTTCCCGGAATAGAGTGATAATCCTTTCCGGGGTAGTAGAGTTTTTGCAGATAGATGATGGGTCAAAAAAGTACATTTAAAAATAATAATATGTACTCTCTCCATTACAGTTACCTTTTTTCAAAATGACAGATTTAAAAAAAAAGCGGTACGCTAAAACATCCTCCAGTGCACAGCGGTACGACCCACACACAGTCTTGTGCAGCTCACATTTTTTGATGCACAATTTTTTTCGTTCGTTTTCCACACTTAATTTTTTTGTAAAAATTTGGTGGATAGTGTCGATTCGAGGCATCCCCACCGTTTCGATATTCACACTTTCAAATCCCATCGCATCCAACAGGTCTTTTACGGCGTTGTTATGGCCTTTGTACCCCCACACAGTCTTGACTCCTTTGGCGTTCCTCTGAAAGCACGCTAAGCGGTAATTAATCCACTCTGGCAACATGAGGTCATTTTCTTCCGGTTTTCTTTTTGGCGGGTAGAGTGACAAGCCATCCCTGTAATTTTGTAAATAAAAAATGGAGGCACAGTCCTTTCTCAGCAGTCGAGTGGTCTTCAACGCCGTTGTCAAATCCAATGTGAAATGGTCATAGTCGTACTCGATATCGTCAATGGTGGTCATTGCTATCTCTCTAAAGTAAAGTTTTCCACCAATACGGAATCCTTTACCATCGATCAATGCAAATATCCTCGAATCTTCCATTTCTCAACCAGAGAGAGCACCAACAACTAGACTTGAGAGCGAGAGAGAGATTGGAATGAAAAATCATGTTTCGTGCTCCCCTATTTATACTCCGATTCGACCTCGTTTTTTTTTTCCCCTATCTAATCAACCTCACCTCATTCGTCCTGTCACGCGCACGTGCAATCACATGTTTCACTATCATTATCTCACTTCCTGTTTCCTCCATTCATCCTATCACGCGCTCGCGCGCTCGCAATCACATGTTTCATTATCGTTATTTCACGTCCTGTTTTTTTTTCTTCCTTCTTCCTTGACTCGCGACTTGGTCAAGCTTTCGCGAGCGTCATTCTCTCTCTGTATCTTGCAGCTCTACCGTCACACGATGCACGCTTTGACTAACGTTGTAGGAATTATCGACGCTCATGGAGTATACGATTCAAAACTCAATTTCTATCCCCGTGAGTTTTCCCATTATGAGATGTGATGGATTATTGTTTGATTTCATACATTATTTGGTGGACTTGACATCTGTTTTTTTACACAGTATACTGGAGACTTGACTAATTTCACTATAGAAGGACTCTCACTATTACCTTCCAAACAAGAAAACAAAAAAAAACAGTTCTCTTTGAAGACGTGGAAGATATCATCTCCAAATGGTGGCAGATTTTCGACGCTTTTCCGTTCCTATCACCACCCGCCGGGAAAAATGGTGGCGCGTGTCGGGCTTCGTCGGGCATCGAAGTGATTTTAAAAACGTTTAAACATTCCGTTGATCAATTTGGAATATTTATGGTTTTCCCGAGTTCGATTCTCGATATCGTTCGACGATCACCCGTCCGTCGTCATGCGGAAATAAATAACATTCCATCGTCTTGTGATTTTCACGAAGAAGGCGAAGAATTCTCCATCCATTTCTGTTCCAATGAATATATCGCGGCCATGCATTTTTTGGTTATCGTCGTCACGATGGGAACCCACCGACGAATCATATTTTTTTAATGACTGATTTTGAAATGGAAAAAAATATGACTTTGATTTTGACGATTTGTTTCCAGAATTTTGAAATGTGTTTTTGTTTTTGTCATCTATAATCAAATTTGTATCATCATGTAAACTTTTTTATTATTACAATAAAAAAAATTTTTTTTAAATGTTTTCGAGAGCCAATATTGGAGAAAAAAAAAGAATTTATTCGATATTCATTCGTTCCATGAGATTCGTCATGTCGCATGTTTCATTTTTACTTTTTCGCAAAACGGGGGTACTGAAATGAGGAATGGGACTGACGTTATATCGTACGAGCGCGCGTAATCCCGTAATCGCCAAAAAACGATGACAGTTGGATTTCCGACACAATTCGCAAGGGATGTTGAGAAAATCATCGGCAGATAAAAACCATCGAATCATTTCTCGGACGGAGATAGTAATAAACGAATTGGAACAGAGGGTATCGTAAGTGTACGAATTGACTGCGTAAATAATTTTGATTCTCAATCTCGATAAATCTTCAGCAAAAACAATCCAATCGATGAAATGATCCCTCGAAATGTACGCGGAACCGTTGGTGATGGTATATCCTTCACCGATCGCGACTATCCCGGGTACGGTATCTAAAAAACGCAAAGATCCTGCCATTACCATATAATATAATTAATTTCTCTCGAGTCTTGATTTCGGTTCAAATTTTGACTAGTTATTCGGTAGCAGGTTCGAAACCGATTTTCGCTTGAAGTCCCCAAGGAAGTATGGAAAATAAAATTGTAATGAGAAACGATATGACGAGTACTTTTATAACTTCTACCGTACAAAAATGTATGATTCGATGTGAGATTCCACCCTCATATGAAGCGTTGAATAAGTCGTACAAAATGAAATAATTATCCACTAAACGAAGCACTTGGAAAAAATTTGCGTTAAACTGATCCATGATGAACATTTAACTGTTTTTTTTTGCACACAAAATTGAAAAGATGATTTCAATCCAAAGATTCTCAGTTTTAAAACGCAAACATTACAAAATTACATTTCTCAAAAAAAAAAAAAAAAAAAAAAAAAAAAAAAAAAAAAAAAAAAAAAAAAAAAAAAAAAAATATATATATATATATATATATTTTTTTTTTTTTTTTTTTTTTTTTTTTTTTTGCTTTAAGGAATTACCGTAATTTTCATTATATTCTTATAATTTTAGACTTTAAAACTAGTCGATTTTCGACTAAAATTTGAGAAATTTAGTTGGAATTTATCACATCCTTTATTATTAAATTAGATGGTATTTTGCATTACATTTTTAACTTAGAATTTATCACATGCTTTATTATTAAATTAGATGATATATATATATATATATATATATATATATATATATATATATATATTTTTTTTTTTTTTTTTTTTTTTTTTTTTTTTTTTTTTTTTTTTTTTTTTTTTGCTTTAAGGAATTACCGTAATTTTCATTATATTCTTATAATTTTAGACTTTAAAACTAGTCGATTTTCGACTAAAATTTGAGAAATTTAGTTGGAATTTATCACATCCTTTATTATTAAATTAGATGGTATTTTGCATTACATTTTTAACTTAGAATTTATCACATGCTTTATTATTAAATTAGATGGTATTTTGCATTACATTTTTAACTTAGAATGTATCACATGTTTTATTATTAAATTGGATGGTATTTTTTTCATCATTTTACATTACATCCTTTATTATTGGATTACATGGTCGTATTTTTAAACATGAATATTGAAATAAATCAAATCACATTGAATTCGAATGGGGAGTATCCTTTATTATAATATGTTTTATTTCTTCAAGTGTTATTATTCCTTTTTAACATTTACTTTGGATAGCAAATCGTTAAATTAAAAAGAGAACCCTCGTATCCTTTATTATACGATCGTTTCAGATTAAATGAGATGATTCTCAGCATTGATCTTGGATACAGTAAAATGGAACTGTCGTATCCTTATTATACGAGTGTTTGAGATTAAATGATAATTTTGGATTGCAAATCGTTTAAATTA